>NW_006285797.1:51730-62467 GCF_000327345.1 Myotis davidii
GGGAAGCTATGGGGGGGGTGCGGGGAGGAATAACTGTAATAGCCTGAACAATAGATTTAATAAAAATAAAAAATTGTGGTCCAATAGGAAGATATTAAAGGTAAAACACAGTTACATGCCCAACTCTCCCTAAATACACCAGAGGTTCTGTTTTAATATTGGGAATACAAAAATCATAAGAGGTTCATGCTTTACATGGTATCCTGAAAAGTTATCCCAAATCTCTCATTCCTCAATAGCAGCACTCTTGTTCTGTGCCTTTCTACTGTATACCAAGCTACTACTGTGCATGAAGGAAACCAAGACTTCAAGTCTATAATTCACCATTCTTTACCCTAACTGTGCTGGCTTTATGTCACCATTTCCCCAATGATCATTTGGTTTAGGAGGAAAAAACAAAAAATCTCGTGCCTTATGTAAAAACAAAAACTAGAATGTTTTGGATTCATAACCCTATTATATAAGCTTTAAAACAACATGGTTAGTTTACAATACAGAAATTGTTTCTTTAGGTGTGGGGACATTTTAGATGGGTCCATGTTTCAATTATAAAAACTTGCAGCCAATAGAAAAATAAATTGAATACAGATGCTTTAAAGTTCTATTCACATTGCAAAGTTGCTATTGCTTGAAAACAGTGTCTTTGAAATATTAAAGGAAAGCTAATGGGGATTTCCCTTTATTTGCATTGTCAGAGTAAGACAGTGCTTTAAAACCTATACATTATGACCAGAAAGGTTAAGATTATATATTTTCTTCCCTTTTTGTATTATTTCTCATGGGGGGAGGGGGGTATGTATCACACTGCTAACAGGGTTACTCATTTTCTGCTGTCCTTGATCTGGTTACTACTAGGTAAAAATCACTTAAAAGACTACAACCTGGGCCCTAGCCAGCTTTGCCCAGTGGTTAGAGTATTGGCCATTGAACTGAAGGGTCACAGGCTCTATCCCTGGCCCCATTTGGGGCGCATGTGGGAGGCAACCAATGTACCTCTCACATTGATGTTTCTCTCCCTCCCTTCCACTCTCTATTTGGATTTTTTTCCAAATCATGGAAAAAAATATCCTCCAGTGAGGCTTAACAAAATAATTCTACAACCTGGATGTTAACTTTCACTGAAATCACATATATATATATATATATATTTGTGTATGTATATGTATATGTATATGTATATATGGTGTGTAGTTTAGCTCTGGATTAATTAAGGGGACCAAGTCAGCATGTATCAATTAAATTGAAGAGTCTGGAAATATTTTTGTTCTATTATAGGTTCATACACAAAATTTTAAATAAAAATTAAAAAAAATTAAATGAGATCCACTATAATTAGAAACTAATTTAATATTCTAATCTTTTTGGCATAAGCCAAAATATATTTTTAGAAAATTTTCAAGTTTTTTCAAAGTAAGCCCCAGAGGCAACACTGAACTCCTATTCTTAACAAATTCATGTCATTAATTCACTGACAATGTAATTGTTACAAGATGGGCCTTCAGTTCTGTTAAGTGGCAAATCTAGGCATTACTGTGAATGTATATACACTCATTCTTTTCTAAAATAAAAGGGTTCAATTCCACATAAACTTTAATCCTGTTTTTGTCACTAACAACCTTATCTGCAGAGAAAAATACTTTTCAAACTCTTAAAGTCCTGAAAAGAAAAAACCCAGAATTATTTATTCTAGGCGAAAATTTCCTTCTCAGAAAAGTTTGCTTTGATTGTAAAGCTTTGAATCCATTCAGCTAAAATTTGTTTTAGATTTCATCCAATAAACTAATCTTCTATAACTGAACAAGAAATTGTAATATAAAGATGCAAATGTTTTCAGGACAACTAATAACTACAAGGTAGTATGAAAAAACTATCTGTTCCTTCTGAAACACTAGCTGGCTTGTTTACAAGTAGTTCAAAAGTGACATTAATTTTTTTTAAATGAGAAATAAACTGGTTTTTAAAATAATGTGCACACTGTTGTATGGCTGAATCAAGAAAACAGAATCTAAAATATAAACAAATAAATAAAAAAACAGGCCAGTATGATGTGTCAATTGTTACGAGTCAATATTTACTGTCTGTAGGACATGTATACTAGCTGCTTAGGGTCAAATATTACATTTGGCCATACCATGAACAAATTTATTTAAAAACATAATTTTCACTGGGAACACATTCAAGAAGCTAACCTCTATTGGAATACATGTAAAATGTGTAAGACTTATTAAAATAGTCTTTACAGAAGCAAAGCTGTCTGTCTTAAGTGCTAGAAAATGTCATATTAGCAAATAGTTTTCAATGGGCTAGTGCGTGAAATGAAAAAGATGAAAATTATTTCCAAATATGCCCTTCCTAATTCATATTCTTATGCATGAATTAAAGAAAATTACATGCTGCATGACTGGTACATTCTTTGAGTAACCTCAATATATACAAGCACAATGTGTCAAAGTAGTGCAGGCTAGTTAATATGTAAAGAAAAAAACCAATCATTTATTTAGGGTTCTTTATTCACAAAATTGAAGTAATGTGTGATGGTTCTTCCAAGACTGTTTCCAATGTTATTATTCATATAAATTACATAGGATGAACTCAAAATCCCTATACTGTCATTTTCCAGACTGAAGCAAAGAAATTCTAGATCTTATAGAGTAGATCCAAAAGGCAGCTCTCAATAATAAAAAAAAAAAGTGGGACTTAACACTTAATCTTCACTTTAGGAAAATAAATGTTGATGTTGATAAAGTGACAGTCATCATTTAAAAGCCTGAGCAAAACTACTAAGGACCTATCATCAGAACAGAACTTTTATCTGCAAAAAAAGTTACATAATAACATCCTTAACCTGGCTTCCAACTCTAGGCCAAAGTTTCATTTTAGAAAGTCATTCACTCTAAGACTCCGATTCTATTCCTCTGACCACATGTCACTGGGATAGTTCATAGAAGATTCTGGAAGAAAGAAAAAGGGGCTGGCATAAAAGAGCACTTACATGTACCTTCCAGCCCCGAATTCTCTTAGACCTGAAAATTCAACAGGCCCACTTTAGAATATTTGAATAAAGTGTTTTAAGTTAAAAAAAGAAAAAAAGCATAAAGATATAAGTGAGGGCAAATGTAGCACTACCTTCAAACAAGTCACAACTTTGAAAAACTGAAATATGTTGTTATAAAATAAATAACCAATCACACTAAAAATAGGTCACAGGCTGAATCAACAATGAAGAAGCCCTTTGACATAAACTTGTTTTACAGGAATAACCCCAAAACTACCCACACACTCTCCCCAACCACATTTTCCCACACTAAAATAATGTACAACAAACTTTACTAAAAGGTCCCCCCTAAATAGTTTCACTTATGTAATCTGATAGTGCTGTGAAAGTCATTATAACATTTACTTTCATGAGTAAGGAGAACATTACAATGTGCAAGTTTTAATGTTCTTTTATCATTATCAATGTTGATAGAAGTCCCAACAGCAATCTGAACACTTGAACAGGATAATCTTGTAGCTGCAATATCCACTTCACTTCTTGTTTTCCTTTCTTAAAAAACTAGCAAATAAAATATATGGGACCAAAGGACAGTGTTAAAAATCATTTCTTAAAAGATCAGAATTCACAAGAAATCCTCCAAATCACTAAAATTTTCCAAAAAAGAAACTAATAAATGTTTTCACTCCATTCCATGATACATATAAAATTCACCTGGGTAATATAGCAGTTGTTTTAGCTATCAAATTTCACTCCAAGGTTAAGTTTGATAGTTATGAAGTAGTTGAAGTTATAGTGTGCTTCGTTTAACCCCCTCTCCCCAAACCTTCAAAAGAAACATAGAATTTCCATTATGACCTTCACACTTTATTACTAATTTTTCTCAAGCCAAATAAAATATATAGAGACCCAAGGCAGTGTAACCATTTTCTGATTAGCAGAAAAAATTTGTTTCTCTGTATGTAATGACTAAATTAAACCAACTGGTTACAATGATGGAACATTTCCACATATACCGACTGCTGGTCATGTTATACTTTTTAAAATGTGCTAAGATAATATATTTGCAAATTCAGTGGCTCCATCTTCCTATCACTAATCCAGGATTGATGAGGGTTTTTTTTTTCTGCAAAAGTCTTTGTATGTTAATTTCTTTCTATTAAAATGTTCACACTAATCCCACACTAAAAAAGGAATTTCTCTTCAATGTACACATCACACATATCTCTCTCTCTCTCTCTCTCTCTCTCTCTCTCTCTCACACACACACACACACACACACACACACACACACACACACACACACACACACACCTGTTGCCATGGGGTTTTTTGCAAAACCCACACTGCTTGCTGGGAGTCCACATATATTTGCTTTCAAATGAAGAGCTATGATCTGAGCCTTCTTTTTTTATGGTAGCTATGTTATCTGGAATGAACAATGGTGGCTCATCCAAAGAAAAACTTTTGCTGCTTCTTCTTTGGCGGGGTTGTAGGTTCTTCTCAGGTTTTTTTTGTTTCAGTTTATCCTCCTCCTTAAAATGCTCTGCACCACTTGCTGGTTCAAACTCTTCCTTCACATGACTATTGGTTTTTACTGCTGGAGCCAGCTGTTGGGGCTTCTGGCACTGTTTCTGGCAGGAAGGTAATAGATGTCCAGTTTGTGCAGGATGATGAGGTTCTTTAGAGCAACCAGGCTGATCATGAGGCTTATCACTCAACCAATGTGTTACAGGTTTGGAAATCTGTACTAAATTTTGATCTTGTGTTTTTTTCGAATTAGAATGAGCTTGATTTTTCACAGACTTAGCCCCAGAATTGCAACTCTGAATCTTTGAATGCTTATCAACTTGTTTTTTTCTCACTTTCACTGGCCTATGAAAATTTTGCTGAGATTCTAGTTCATAGGCATTCCGTTTCACACTTTTGACACTAGCTTTAGTTTTATTATGCGTTAATTCATGCTTTGCTGCAATAATTTTTTTCAAAGTATCTGTGCTCATGCTTTGCTTAGAGTGAATTACAGGTTTTGTGTGTTTGGATTTTATGTTTTTTGACTCTAAGCAAGAAACACTATTTGATGGGCTGTTTCTGTCATCCTGAAGGGTTGCTGTTTCATGAGACTCCATTTCAATACTTTCAACAATATTCAACTGTTTTAAATTTTGGTCAGGCACATCACAAACAGCATTTTCTACAATATTACACTCTGGTTCAAAAGCACTAGTAACCACCTCATTAAAGTTTGATTTGTTAAATTCAGTGCTCTCTAACTGTTTATGATTAGACTCTATGTCTTTACAATAACCCAATGGTTCTAGTTCATTTCTATGAAGAGAGTTCTTAGCTTGATCAAATTCCATCGTATTCTTCAATTCCAAATGGCATTCATTTACTTCATCCACAGTGCTAGACAAACCTACAAGGTTCTTTTCGGTCTTATTTGGATTTGTACAAGAAGCATCACCACAGAGAGCAGCAGCAGATTCTGTTTCCTCAACAATTTGGTCACCTTCAAGGGATAATTTGACCATTTCCTTTGACTCTTGTTCAACCTTTGTACTCATTTCTTCAACAATAGTCTCATCCACTTTATCTGAAATAGAATCATTCTGTTCATGTTCTTCTTTATCTGAAAATGTAAACAATGGGCTACTAACAGTCTTGATTTTACATTCCACCAGAGCTTCGTTTTTCTTTTCTTCAATATTATCACAAGTCTCTGAAAGGAGTGGACAATTTAATTCATGAGATGGCACATTTGCTTTTTCCTGATTATTACACTTCTGCTTAGAATCTAATCCAACTTCATCCTTCATTTCAAGACAAGATGACACTGAAGAGTGACTTGAAGACACTGATACTTCCGATACTTCAGTTTGTTCAAGATGCCGACTGCCCCTTCTGCTCTCTTTATGATATTCAGGTTTCGGTGATGTACAGGCTTCTTCTTTTATCTGACACCTTTCTGGTTGTTTCCCCCCCACTTTAGGGGCAGATACAGTCTTCACAGGTGCTTTTTTTGTGCTATTTAAAGGTGCTGCATTTGAACGCTTGGCAATAGTGCTTTGTCGCAAACTTCTTACTTGTTCTATCACAAGGGAAAAAAATAAAAATAACTTAGCTATTTTGCCATGTGTTTTTATTTCAATACAATTTAGAATATACACTTCTTTATTCTGAGCTACAAAATGTATCATATTTCAACGAAAATGTCCTGAACAGTTACTCATGATGGTGATTTTTAGATATATACATACATATGTTAAATTTTATATTTATCAAAGTTCTATAAATTCTGGCAGGGGGGGAAACCTAAAGTTTAGACTATTATACCTTATTATAAGACAAATGTTTTCATCATCTCTTTTTTTAAATATATTTTTATTGATTTCAGAGAATAAGGGAGAAGGATAGAAACATTAATGATGAGAGAGAACCATTGATCGGCTGCCTCTTGCACGCCCCCTACTGGGGATCGAGCCAGCAACCCGGGCATGTGCCCTTGATTGGAATCGAACCCAGGACCCTTTAGTCCACAGGCCGACCCCTCAATCCACTAAGTCAAACCAGCTAGGGCTCTTTTTTTTTTTTTTTTTAAACCAAGTCTCTTTTCGATCAGAAATAAGCTGGGGGGAGGGGAGGAGCGCGCAATGGGTGGATAAGGACACATATGTAATACCTTAATCAATAAAGGAAAAAATAAAAAGAAATAAGCTGGGAGTAAAATAAGTTTAAAAAGTTTCATTTACATCAATACCCATCCTAAAGCAAGGCTGCCATACCATTTTAAACATTAAATATTTTTAAATACATAAAACCCAAACAAAAGTTCAACTACCAATAAAATGAACTAAACTACCTATTACAAACAAGCTCTGTGTTTTAAAGCACAACTTCAAAAGAACTCAAATTCTTTTTGAATGTGTTTCACTTATATTACCATTTTAGCATCCAAGCTATTCCTAAAAGAGGAAATGAAGTATATACTAGACTAAAGTATAAGATCAACAGAAAGAAAAATTACAATGAAAAACACTTAAGCCAAGAAAATGTATCATAAAAGAAAATGAAGAGTATGAAAATAATTGAATAAACCTTCTATTAATTTTCCTTCTTTCCCTCTGTATATTTTATCTATGGGAAGGAGAAACATAAAAGTGTGGGAAAGAAAAAAAAATACTGGAAAAAGAGAAAGCTAAGTAATTCACTAAGTTAAAAAGAAAAAACAACGCAGAAACTAAACTATAAAATAAAAAGCTATTTCCAAACCTATGCATATCCTATACTTCTGAATCAACTCTGTATAACTAAACACTATCAGCTTTTTTTAAATTCCCCTTCCTTTTAACGCAAAATCCTACTATGCACCCATATTTAGAACACTTTCCTAATTTGTCATTCATCACTAAACTGTGGGACTCTTAAAATATAAATGTCCCTATCTGTCTATAACAGTCCCATGTCAGAGCATACCCTTTCACTCTTAAGTGCCCCAGCTTGGACAAAAAATTATATGGTCATCCAAATCTATAATATTTGGTCATTAGGTTAAGCACTCAAGTTTTTTCTTAGTGGATTATGAACTGTTTATCACATGTTCAACTATATAATACTGTTAAATAACTAAAATTTTAATGGCTGGTTATTAGTATTTAGATAATTTGTAAAGCTTTGAAGACAGCTTGTAATTATTTACAGCTCTATTTTATTCACCTGCTCTGACATAAAATAAATGAAGAATGTTTAACATCCATTACCTAAGTCAGGGGTCCTCAAACTACGGCCCACGGGCCACATGCAAATACAAATATTGTATTTGTTCCCGTTTTGTTTTTTTACTTCAAAATAAGATATGTGCAGTGTGCATAGGAATTTGTTCATAGTTTTTTTTTTAAACTATAGTCCGGCCCTCCAATGGTCTGAGGGACAGTGAACTGGCTCCTGTTTAAAAAGTTTGAGGACCCCTGACCTAAGTGGTTGCTAAAAATGATAAATGAATAGCATATTTAACTGAGAAGGTATTCAGATAAAGTTTTAAAAAATTGGCCCTAGTGGTTTGGCTCAGTGGATAGAGCGGACTGAAGAGTCCCGGTTTTGATTCTGGTCAAGGGCACATGCCCAGGTTGTAGGCTCAATCCCCAGTAGGGGGCGTGCAGGAGGCAGCCGATGAATGATTCTCTCTCTCATCATTGATGTTTCTCTCTCTCTCTCTGCCTTCCTCTCTGAAATCAATAAAAATATATTTTTTTAAAAATGGTTTTGCAATAGTAATTGATTTATTGAGCAAAGGGTAAAAAGTCCCTTTTTCTCCTCTAAATATCAACTGCCTTAGTATGAAGCCTAGCTGTACAGGCCAAAAATTTGTCTATAATATGCATTCTATTCTTTTCATTTCTCAAAGTCACAAGTATATACCAAACAACTGATTAAAAATATAAATTGAGAAAAAGATGACAAAGTAAATATATGCATCTAAGTCAATCCACTTTTCAAAACCCCACTAAAGCTATAAAAAGACATAAATCTAAAAGGAAGTAACAGAAAAGAAAACTGACAGTTTGGAAGCCAAACAAGGATGATCAAGAAGCTACTAATGACCCAGCTGATGTGCATCAATCCATGAACCAGGAGGTCAAGGTTTGAATCCCAGTCATGTCACATGCCCGGGTTGTGGGCTCCACCCTCAGTCAAGGGCATGCAGGAGGCAGCTGATCAATGATTCTCATCATTGATGTTTCTATCTCTCTATCATCTATCTATCTATCTATCTATCTATCTATCTATCTATGTATCTATCTATCTATCTATCTATCTATCTATGTGTGTGTGTGTGTGTGTATATATATATAAATTTTTTTTTTAAGAAGGAACTGACCTAACCGTTTGGCTCAGTGGATAGAGCATGGCCTGCGGACTTAAGGATCCCAAGTTCAATTCCGGTCAGGGGCACAATCCCCAGTAGGGGGCACGCAGGAGGCAGCCAATCAATGAATTCTCTCTCATCATTGATGTTTCTATCTCCCTTTTCTTTCCTAAAATCAATAAAAAAATTTAATTTAATTAAAAAAAATAAAAACCTCAGCTCTAAAAAATAAAAAAAAGAAGGAACGGCCCTAACTGGTTTGGCTCAATGGATAGAGCTTCGGCCTGGGGACTCAAGGGTCCCAGGTTCGATTCCGGTCAAGGGCATGTACCTTGGTTGCAGGCACATACCCAATGGGGAGTGTGTAGGAGGCAGCTGATCGATGTTTCTAACTCTCTATCCCTTTGCCTTCTTCTCTGTAAGAAATCAATAAAATATATTTAAAAAAAAAGAGAGAGAGAAGGAACTAATGAACTGAGAAGTCCAAAATAAGACCAACACTAACAGTTGACAGTGCTGGCAAAAACTAATACTATTAACACCTCAAAAGGCTTAGGAATTGGTGACCTTAGATGATTCTAATGTGGGGATGAAGGAAGGTGGTTAAAATTAGGATAAGTAGAAAGCTATTAAAGAAGTAGTTAGATCCCTACATTCCTTTCCCAGACTCCATCTGTTTGGGCAACTTCCCTTGCCTAGTCCTAATCCAACACTGAAAGATTTAGTCTGTGGAGAGTGTAAAACAAGAGTTTCTAGGCTAAGGAACATCAGTCACAGATAAGAACTGAAGAGTCAAGTACACTGAAATTTGTGAGATTAAGTGAATGTGCATATACTGAAATGTGATACATCCCAGTCAACTTCCCTCAAGAACTCCCATAATATATAGGCAATCTAATGAGCCTAAGGGGAATAACTTAAATTCTGACATTAGGATTTCTCAAAAAAACAACACAGCCACATCACCATACAGAAATACTCAGAGTTAACAAAACCCAATCTACACATTAAAAGGTTCCATACAATTTTAGTTCCCTACTCCTAATCATGACCAAACAATCAAGATCAGACATGTCTCTAACAAGAAAGACAAAAATGACAACATGGAAAAAAATGAAACTACGAAAAAAAAGACAAAAAACTTTTTAAAACACTGTAAGTACCTTACAAAAGAAAACAAAATACAGCATGGATGAAACAAGACTAAAATGCTACAGAAAGACTATTCCCAAAGGAAAAAAAAACAGAACATTCACAAATTATAAATGCAAATCTTAATGAAAAAGTTGAAGGACAAATATGAGAAAACTTTAGCAAATAGAGGAAAAAGACTGAGGTGAAAAGTAGGCAAGATAAAGAAAATGGAAAGCCTAGTCCCTGCTATCTAATATTTTAGAACTAGAGGCCCCGTGCATGAATTTCGTGCATGGGTGGGGTGCCTAGGCCTGCCCAGCAATCAGGCCTAACAGGGCTGTCTCACCCAGTCCTGCCACCTGCTGAGCAGGGCCTGCTGGTTGGCTGTGGGAGGGCACTGACCACCAGGAGGCAGCTCCTGTGTTGAGCATCTGCCCCCGGTGGTCAGTGCGCATCATAGCAACTGGTTGACCAGTTGTTTCGGTCATTCCAGTTGTTCGGTCTTAATGGTTGCTTAGGCTTTTATATATATACTAGAGGCCCGGTGCACAAAAATTTGTGCACTGGGGGGTTGGGGGGGCCCTCAGCCTGGCCTGTAACCTCTCACAGTCTGGGACCCCTCAGGAGATAACGACCTGATGGCTTAGGCCTGCTCCTGGGTGGAAGAGGGCAGTCCTAATCCCTAGGTGGAGCCCCTGGTCAGGCTCAGAGCAGGGCCAACTGGGGAGTTGGGGCGTTTTTT
>NW_006285797.1:63106-78810 GCF_000327345.1 Myotis davidii
CACTGGGGTGCCTGGCCAGTCTGGGTGAGGGGCTGAGGGCTGTTTTCAGGCTGGGGGTGACTGAAGCTCCCAACCGCTCCTTTTTTTCTTTTTCTTTTTTTATTCTGGGCCAGCTTTAGCTCTGAGGCTCCAGCTCTTAGGCCTCCGCTCCTTAAAGCAGGTATCTTGTTTGTTTCGGTTCTATAATCGAAACTCTGTATCAACTCCAGCTCTGAGATCCCAGCTAGCTGAAAGCAGGTTTCTGGGGTTTTGTTTAGCTTCTATATTTGTTACAATGTTTCAAACTGCAAGCTCAGAGGCCAGCAAGGCAGGCAGGGAACGTTGGTTTCCTCTGTCACTGAAGCAAGCAAGCCTCATGTTAGCTTCAAGCTGCCTGGCTGCTGGCCACCATCTTGGCTGGCAGTCAATTTGCATATCACCCTGATTAGCCAATGGGAAGGGTAGCAGACGTACGGCTAATTACCATGTTTCTCTTTTATTAGATAGGACTAGAGGCCCGGTGCATGAAATTTGTGCACTGGGAGGTGGGGTTCCCTCAGCACAGCCTGCCTTCTCAAGTCCGAGAGCCCTCAGTGGATGTCCTACTGATGGCCACCATCTGGCAGCAGAGGCTCAGAGCAGGCGTCGTGTGTGTGTGTGTGTGTGTGTGTGTGTATGTGTGTGTGTCCGCTGGGGGCCTGCCACCAGCCACACCATGGAGGCTTGGCGCAGGCGCCCCTCTGTGTTGATCTCTCAGGCTCCTGGCCTCCACTGCGAGTTTTTCTCTCCCTTGAGCTGTGGCCACGGTGGGGTGCTGCCTGCAGGCTGCGCTTTCCTGCTCTGGGACCACCATGGCTATCCCAGCAGCAGGCCCACCTGGGGACCGCCCGCCTTCCGCACTTGCCTCCTCTGGGATCACAATGGGGTCCCAGCTGGCAGCGGGGCTTAGGCGGCACACAGAGGTCCCGGCTGGGGCGGGGCTTAGGTGATGCGATCGCACCGCCTAAACCCGGCTGCCCAGGGCTGCACCCGGTCCGTATGGCATCTGGCGCTGGCCAGCCTTGCCTGCAGTATGCAAATTAGCTGTTATCTTGGGTGGCGGTTAATTTGCATGTGGCCGTTAATTAGCCAATTGGAAGTGTAACGGAGGTACAGTTAATTACCCTTTTTGTCTTTTATTAGCTAGGATAGATAGATAGATAGATAACAGGAGTTCCAGAAAGCAAGAGCAGAGAAAATAAAGAGGAAATTACCAATGAAACAATCCAAGGAATGTTCCCAGAATTGAATAACAGTTTCAGACTAAAAGGACTTACTGAATACCAAGCTCAATATATAAAACACACCTACACCAAGATGCAGTATCAGAAATATCAAAGCACTAGAGCTGATAAGGAAGAGATTCCACTAAGTTCCCGAAGAAAAGTAGCTAACATATCCCCCCCCAAAAAAGATGGAATTAGTTTTAAATTTCTGAAGGAAAATTATTTCCAACCCTGAATTCAATGCTCAACCAAACCATGACTTCAATGAGAACAAATTAATCACATTTACAAACATACAAGAAGTGTGTCACCAAAATGAAGGCATTAAGCCAAAAAAGAGAAAATAGAAAACTGTAACACACAACAGAATCCTCAGAATGGTAAGGGGAGAGCCCTTAGGAGTAGATCAAAGGCTCCCAGAGATATTTCTTTAATGAAATAACAATTACAGAATATCTGATATGCACAGATATCTTTAGGAAAAATTTAGACAACTGGCAAAGTGGTTGGGGTGTAATTATTAACATGTATACAAAAGCTCTGAGTGGAGCCTGACCGGCATTACTCAGTGGTTGCGCGACAACCTATGAATCAGGAGGTCATGGTTCAATTCCATCAGGACACATGGATTGTAACCTCAAACCCCAGTGGGGGTGTGTGGGAGACAGCTGATCAATGATTCTCTCTCATCATTGACGTTTCTATCTCTCTCTCTCTACCTCTCCCTTTCTCTCTGAAATCAATAAAAATATATTTTTTAAAAAGCTGTGTGTACAAATATATAAAGCTATAAGCAAATGAAAAAACAAATCTTACATCAGAAAAACAAAAAGATGTATAGGAAAAGTAACCACAGTTCACTAAACAGATCATCTCTGCTAGAATAGAAAATCACAGTAACATACATAAACACTACTGCTCTAACAAAATTATATAGAAGAATGAGAAAATGTACTTTTGTGTGATAGGGTCAAGAGAAGAATGCTAAATCATCATAATTCACAGTGGGAAGTCAATAAATACCTACATCAGAATAATCATAAAGTAGCAATATACATGCTACTCAGAAACATGGAATAAATGTCTCTGGGGAAATGAAAATGGGTAGTGCAATAGTGAGTACTGAAAACTCGTAGAACTAGTCAATTCTTTAAATTATGTGAATGTATCATTTCCATTAAAATTTATAAAAATTATGTCAGCATATTGGTGTAAGCTCAAAACTCATTATCAAAATGCTCAGCAAACTGACAATTTCTCACATCTGTCCCTACACCTTGGATTTTCTAGGTAATCTTTGAAAGGATTACCTTGTGCCATTAAACGAGGTGATTTTCTTGGTGATCTCACTGAATTTTCTTCTACTTTGTCCCTCAAATTCCTGTTAGGTAAAATCAGTTCTTCTTCATCAATGGTATCATTGCCACTTTCTTTAACAACTCCTTCGTCCATAATATCGTCAAGACCAACAACTAGAAAAAAAACAAAAACAACCAAAAAAATTACTTCTAAAAAATATTGGGGATGTTTAAGTACGTAATGGCCTGTACAGAATATTGTGAGAACTGAATGCAATAGTACATAGGCTTGAAAATCTAGGTCTATTCCTAGTATGTGATATTGCCACTACTAGCTCCCAATTCAGGTTTACAAACTTCTACCTTATGAGGCAACTAAGAAAGGCTATAATCTTTCTTGATTTGACCTCCACTATCACTGTCACTTATTCACTGTCCCTTTGTGAACATAACAAGCAACTAACTATACCTGAGTACTTGATTACCAATTTTGGTTAAAGTAGTACAAAAGAGTTTAATATCCTAAAAAGCTTGTGATTCTAGATTCATGCTAGAACCAAAAAGATTCTAACTTTATATGCTACATGTATGAAAGTATTGTAGATAATACCTTTTAGTGGTAATACACAGACACAAATGAAAACACTGAAACTTTCCCTTCCCCCAAATGCTAGAAAAAAATGGTAGTTGTTGCCCAGCTGGCATGGCTCGGTGGTTGAGCACTGACCTATGAACCAGGAGGTCACAGTTCTATTCCTGGTCAGGTCATATGCCCAGGTTGTGGGCTCAGTCCCAGTGAGGGTTGTGCAGGAGGCAGCCAATCAATAATTCTTCTCTCATCATTGGTCTCTCTCTCTCTCTCTCTCTCTCTCTCTCTCTCTCTCTCTCTCTCTCCTTCCCTCTCTCCCTCTCCCTTCCTCTCCAAAATCTTAAATGGTAGTTGTTTAATATAGCTATATAATCAAATTACTTTCTCCTACTCAAAAGAGAGAAAGTGGGAAGATATAGAAAAGGATTGAGAGATAATTAAGAAAATAAAAATACTGAAACACCATACTTATACTGTCACTGGGTTTATTTCTTTATATAACAAATATACCTTAAATAGCTGACATAAAACAATTCTAAATGTGCAGTTGCATGAAATCTAGTAAAAAAGAATGTGATTATTTAGATCAGAAGGCCCAAATTCAAATCCCCGCTAAAATCTATAATAAAAGAGTAATGCTAATTAGACCAGACGTCCTTCTGGACGAAGCCGAGGCAGCCAGGGCCCGGGCGGGGACCAAGCCCCTTGCACAAATTTCGTGCATCAGGCATCCAGTACTTAAATAAAACTTGACCAAGTCACTTAACCTAGCATATCAGTTTTGTTTTTTTATCTCTAAAATGAGAATAACAATACCTCTCCTACCTACCTTACAGGACTTGTGAGGAAGAAGTAATGTATGAGAACTCACTTTGTAAACTTTAGAATACTAGACATATGTTAGTTATTATCTTTATCCTAGGGGGTTAGAAGGACCCTCAACAAGTTATCTAGTCATCATCTTTGTAGCCAAGTAGAACTTCATTTAAAAGAGCTCAATAAGATTAGTAGTCTATCCTAAAATTTAAAGAGAACAAAATTCCTTATAAATATAGTTTCAAATGGTACAATCTTTTTGAAGAGCAATCTGACAAATGGAATCACAAAACTGCTAATACACGTTGACCACAAAATTACAAAGAATGGAAAAGTGAATTATGGAAAAAATGCTGGCTTTTTAAAAAAACATACTTTGGTCCTTGTTAACCAATGATATGTGTGTATGGACATTTAGATAAACAGAAAAATTAGCAGGAAATAGATGAAAATTATAACAGCTGTTCTATAAAAGACAAGAATATACTTCTTGCTTTTTTCCACATTTCCTGCCATTTGTATTACTCTCACAGAGTATCACTATGCTTGGCATTACAAGCTTAGAGAATATACTTTAGGAAAATTCATCAGGACTCATTTAAGATATAATTTAAGGAGAAACAGGTGGGGAGTTCAGTTAGAAAGCTATCCCACCATGATGGAAACTTATGTTGCCACACATTCACATATATTCTCAAAGAATTTTTAATATCATATTTACATTTCTACCATGTTCATTTTAAAAAGCAAAATTTAAGACTATTTTATCAATTTTATATAAAAGCATATATACAATATATGCATTACAAATATGGATAGAAATAGTTCAAGAAAAAAAAAAAGCGTTATCAGTCATTATATCTCTAGTGGTAAGGTGGATAAGGAATTTTGGAGTTTTTTTACTCATTGTTATTTCTGTGCTTTCCACATTTTCAACAATGAACATGTAAAGAAAAAAACCAATTCAAAAGAGGAAAATAGTCCAGGAGAAAAGTGACTAAAGTCTGAATAACAGTGTTTGTTGATAGGGAGTGAAAAGGTATGTTATGAATTTTAGAGCTATATTACAAAGCAGAGTCAACAGGATTTAGCAAGCCAAATTCAAATGTCAGTTACTAAGTCTTATCATATTTCATTTGCTAGCAGCATCTGACACAGCTGACACTCTCCTTCCACACTTAGCTCCTAGACATCACATCCTCCTATCTCACTAGCCACTCCTTAAGATTTTTTGATAGAGCCTCCCACTTCTTTCAGATGTCTACATACTGGAGAACTTAAGGGGGTTCAGTCCTCCCTTTTCTCTTCTGTATCTACATTCACTCCTCCCTAAGCAATCTCATCTAGGACCCATCTATACTTGGATAACTCCCAAGTTATTTTTTCCATCCCCAACTCACAGATGACCTTTGGAAGAGTATAATTTAACATCTCCACTAGGTATCTCAAGCTTAACATATTGAAAATAAACACTAATACCACCTATTCTCCCGCCCCTCAATAAAACTGCCCAACCTAGGATATTCCTAGTAACAGAACCCTCATTCATTCACCCCGTTGTTCAAGCCTAAACACTCAAGAACTATCTTTAGCTCCTTTCTCCTATCCCACGTCCAAGTTATAAGCGTACTCTGCTAGCTCTATCTATAACATATCACTCATCTGAGCCCTAGTCCGTTTGGCTCAGTGGATAAAGCATCGGCCTGCAAACTGAAAGGTCCTGGGCTCGACTTTGGCCAAGGGCGCATGCCTGGGGTTGTGGGCTCGGTTCCTAGTGGGTGGTGTGCAGGATGCAGCCCATCAATGATTCTCTCTCATCATTGACATTTCTCTCTCTCTCTCCCTCTCCCTTCCTCTCTGAAATGTGGGATATTTTTAAAATATTTTAAAAATATATATATCACTCATAAGACCATTTATCTCCTCCACAGCTAACATTCCACTCATAACCACCATCATCTCTCATAAAGACGATGTTTCCTAGTATCCCAGGTTCCTCTACTGTCACCCCATCACACACAAGGCTTTTTCTCCACAGTCATCACTGTAATCCTTCTCAAATATGTATGTCCCAGGATTCTTATACTATCCAAGGATCCTCAACAACTAAAGCACCTACTTATTAACCTCTCAGTGCCTTAAGTGCTTCTATAAAGTGGAGATACTAGTGATCAGAGGGTTACTGTGATCATCAAATTAATATGTGTAAAGGGCTTAGAGAATAGTAATTGCTACATAGAAAGCCCTATATTAACTGTTAACTGTTTTGTTTCAAAGTATCCCCATTCATGTACCTCACAATCAAAAATTATGTATTCCTTCTCCCTTATTTTCTTCAACTTCCCTTAGAACAGCGGTTTCTCAACCTGTGGGTTGCGACCCCTTTAGGGGTCGAACAACCCTTTCACAGGGGTCGCCTAAGACCATGGGAAAACACATATATAATTACTTATTGTTTTTGTGATTTATCACTATGCTTTAATTATGTTCAATTTGTAAAAATGAAATTGGGGGTCACCACAACATGAAGAACTGTATTAAAGGGTCGCGGCATTAGGAAGGTTGAGAACCACTGCCTAAGAACAAATTAACCATTAAAAAGGGTATCTAAGATTTCTTCTAATGCACAATTGAAATAATTCACAGTAAAGAATAATCTCAGGCAAATCCTTCAAATTAGGTACTTTAAAAAGTTTAATCCAACTGCTTTTGCTAAGAAAATGAGAAGTAAAGGAGAACCTGGGCTCTTTTCAGAACACTGCCTATTCTCAGGGCCCTCTCACATCTTCCCTTCCCAGGGCCACAGGCAAGCTAAGATTCAGTATTTGATATACAACTTTTTAAAAAGTGACCAGTCCTATTCAATACAACCACTAAAATGGGAACTTTGGTTTACCCCAAAAAAGTGCAATGTCCTGAATTGTTTAGAAGACAAGTTGTTCGGCCAGCCATACCATGCAGAAAAAACAGTAAGCTTTTCCCCCATTCCCACATTTCAGAATTAGGTGTCATTCTCATTTGGAAATTTTGGCATAAAATCTAGGACCATATTCAGAAATCTCTTTTAACCTGAATTTAAATCACATTAAAATCCCTCCCCCATCCCTATACCGAAATGGCCCTAATTAAATGTGCTGAGGTCTGATGCCAGTCAGGTCTATGGGAAGTCCTCCTAACACTAACACTACTTTATTTCAGACTACTTAATTCTGATCTCTTTTTTGGAAAAGGAGATAAAAGAAAACAGAACAAAACCATTTGGAGTTAGATTTATTAAATTTCTCAACAACTGGAATTAGTTTAAATCACTTTAGTACCATAGAAAAGGGAGAACCACATTTGACATTTCTTAATTCATGCTGGCAGTACAAAAGCCAACTCAACTACTTCTATGGCAGGTATTTCCTCTATTATAAAAGTTTACATTAAGAATCAGATTTAAGCTGAGACCGGCTTGGCTCAATGGATAGAGCATCAGCCTGCGGACTGAAAGATCCCGGGTTCGATTCCGGTCGGGGGCATGTACCTTGGTTGCGGGCATATCCCCAGCAGGAGATGTGCAGGAGGCAGCTGATCGATGATTCTCTCTCATCGATGTTTCTAACTCTCTGTCTCTCTCCCTTCCTCTCTGTAAAAAAATCAATAAAATATATTTTTTTAAAAAAAGAATCAGATTTAAGAAAAAAACTAAAGACCATGATGTCTTTGCAGAGTCACAAGAATAAAAATAAGTCTTGCGTTTTGAAACAGAGTTTCCTTCATGGATAATTCATACATTTATTCCTAAAATAGGCTGTATCAATCCATTCGCCATCAAGTTTTATGTTATATGTAATTAACCATTTGGGATGAAGTTATCATTTTAGATAGTAGCATTTCCTAATTTGAAAAATACAAATACTACTACTATACACATATATTTTTCTTCTTCAATTCCTTCTTTACAATAAACTTTAAAACATAGGTTTGCTGAGTTAAAGGCAAATATATATTTTTTTACTATTTTATCTCATTATATGACTTTGCATAAAGATTACACACAATTTATAGTGTAAAGGGCTGCATATTATGCCTCAGTAAGAACTCACTGACACTGCCCTGGCCAGTGTGGCTCAGTTGGTTGGAGTGCAAGAGGCAGCCAATTAATGATGTTTCTCTCTCATTGATGTTTCTATCTCTCTATCTCTCTTTCTTCTCTCTCTAGAAATCAATAAAAACATTTTTTTAAAAATTAGGTAGCATGCCAAATTGAGGAGTGTCTTGTAGGCCAAAAGGCCTACGTTAGCATTTTTCCTTTGTGCGAAATGGAAAGTTTCCAGAGCACTGTGAACATGAGGGTGATATGACCTAACTTATTAAAGGATCATTCTTGGTGCTCGTTTGAGAATACACTGTAGAAATCCTCAAAGGCAGAAACAGGGAAGCCACTTAGTGTCTAAAGCTATAATCCAAGTGAGAGATGGAAATGGCTAAGACCACAGTGGCAGTGAAGAAACAGAAGTAGCCAGACTGCTGACCAATTGAATATGTGAAAGAAAAGGATATGTAAAGAATGATGCAAAGTAAGAAACTCAAAAGGAGTTGCCATCTATAGAGAGGGGGATGAGTGTAGGAAGAATTGTACCAGGGAACCTGGGATGTGGGGAAGTAGGTTTCAAGGAGTTCCGTTTTAGACATTAAGCTTAAGATGACAAATAGACATCCAAAGAAGTAAACACAGGTGTCTAGAGTTTAGGCAAGTTAAGGCTAAGGAGATATGTATGTATATATGTATGTATGTATGTGTACTGGGATACTGAATTACAGTTTTTTAAATTATGAAATTGGGTAACATTACCACAAAAGTCAGTAGAAACAGATTTCTAAAATAATGCCTAAAATCTGAACCCTGATATACTCCAGTGTTCGGTCAGAAAGCAGCAGAGAGGAAGAAAGGGAAGTGAGAGAATAACCAAGAGAGTTGTAAAAAGTCAAAGTGAATAGATTATTTCAAAAGGCAGATCAACTGAGCTAAGTGGCACTAATAGGTAGAATAAAAGAGAAATGGCCCTTGGATCTGGTAGTATGACAGTGACCAGTGAGGGTGAAATCTGAATTTGAAGGAAAGAAACAGTGGGGATAGAGAGCATACAAATTCCAGGAGTTCTGTTGTACACAGAGTGGAAGAACAGGGCAATATAAATATACTAGTGGATAAATATAAAAGATTATATGTCATGCCTAGTTGGTTTGGCTCAGTGGATAGAATGTTGGCCTGCAAACTGAAGGGTCCCGAGGTCAATTCCGGTCAAGGGCAAATGCCAGGGTCGCAGGCTTGATCCCCAGTTGGGGGCATGGAGGAGGCAGCTGATCAATGATTTTACCTCATCATTGATGTTTCTATCTCTCTCCCTCTCACTTCCTCTCTGAAATCAGTAAAAATATGTATATTTTTTAAAAGCCTGCTTAAAAAAAAAAAAGATTATATGAGGTAACACTGAAATTCAATTGTAAGAATGACAGAGTATATACTTCTTTTCAATTCTGTCAAGCACAGATAAAACAAAAGGGAGCGTTGGATATTCCATCATGTTAACTACAACCCATATCTATGGAAAACAGAATAGAAACCTAAAGTCAAAACATGAAAATCTAATTTCATAAAATCAATATTATCTAAGATATAAGGGCTAAAAATTTACTAAAGGTTTATGTTTCACTCCCAGGCAACACTGATTATGATTTTAAGGAAAATGCTGAAATATACATACCAAAATTTCAACTGGATTAGATGTGCCCCAATGTTTCTAAAAACAAGCACACAGAAAAGGCACTGGGACACCCACTGGCCAATTCTGGAAAAACTAGTGACCAGTTTAACACTGTTAATACAAGCTTGTGTGTTTGGGAAGCATCAGGGAGTACTTAGGTGCTTAAGAAAGATACATCAATTGGCTGCCTGCGATATGGGCTCCACCTGGGATAGAACCTGCAACCTAGCTATGTGCCCTGACCAGGACTCAAACCCATGACCTTCTGATGTATGGGACGACACTCCAACCAACAGAGCCAAAGCAGCCAGAGCTTATACTTTTATTTCTTAGGTTTTTCTTTTTAAGGTGGGAGAGCATATGGGAAATAACTGTCTTCACAGTTCATTTGCATAGACCACCAATTAAGACTCACTTGTGTAAAGCTAAATATAAATATAATCATGTAAACACAACCCAAGAGGATACTAGAACTATTTAGTATCAACAATAGATTTTAACTTGATAACAAGGACTAACTAATCACTTAAATTAATGTAGGTATACCTTTCATTTGCTATTTTTGTACTTGAAATGTATTTCAGTGACTCAGGATCTTTTTGTTGCTGTTAATTCTCACCTGAGGATATTTTTCCATTGATTTTGAGAGAGAACAGAAAGGAGGGGGAGAGACAGAGAGAGAGAAACATCAATGTGAGAGACATACATCGATTGGTTACCTCCCGCATGCACCCTGACCAAGGCCGGGATCAAGCCTGCAACCAAGGTACGTGCCCTTGACCAGAATCGAACCTGGGACCCTTCAATCCGGGGACCAATGCTCCAACCACTGAGCCAAAGCAGCTAGGGCACTTACCCAGAATCTTCAAAAGGCTGGCCATTACCTATCTCTAAGGATGCTGCTGCTCTTAAGGTCACTTACACAGAGAGGCCTGCCCTAACCGGCCCAAATCAAATAAACCATGACTTCCCACTGCCAATCAAACAACCACACATTTTGAATCATCTTACACTTTATCTGTGAGCTCCATGAGGACAGGTATACTGTCTCAAACACCACTGTATCCTCCAGCAGTGGAAAGAGTCTGGCACACAATAGGAATATTTGTTAAATGAACAAACAGTACCAACTACTTTTATGCTAAAACAAATCATTATACCTCACAATTGTGGAACCATGAGCCAAACTGCTGATACCTGGAAATGCTATTTAATAAGAATGTTACAAAAAAAAAAGAATGTTATCATAAAAAGAAATCAGTTAAAAAAAATGCAACTCTACTCTTATAATATGGATCTTATTATTATTTATTGGCCTCATATATCAAAAATACAGATCTCAACCAGGCACTGTGTTTTATAACATTGTGTTCAATTTTACTCAAATAAAAGAGAAAAACCAGAGACAATCAAGGCTCAAGAAAAAGTTCTTAGAAGGTAACATCCCTAATCCGTAGCAGCCCAGGAAAAGATTTTAATGATATAGGCAATATTAAACAGAACAGAAATTCCATGAGGGCAGGAATTTGTCATTTTACTTACTGAGATATCCCTAATTCCTAGAATAGCAGCTAAAACATACAGTACCCAGTGTTAAAAACAGCTCAAATTTTTTAAAAATGTCATGAGATTAGAACCTCCACATTAAACTACACTCCAAGCAAGAAGTTAGCCTCTACTCTCATCACAGTAGTGCTGATTAACTCCTTGCAGAACTCAGAGTAAGAATGCAAGTTTAGAAAACAGAGATTAGAAGGAAGCATCCCAACATCGAGCAACCAAACAACAAAAAAGCTCCTTACTCAGAAAGACACCATTTTTCAGGATATGTGCATAGCAACCAAGGACTCTCTAGGGCTACAACTGAAAAAATCTCTATCTAAAAAAACTTTGATCAAGTATATTAAAACAGATTAAAGACATAACCTCCCATTAACAATGCCAAGGAGGTGAAAGATCTGTACACTAAAAACAATGAAAGAAACTGAAGACACACATACAAGATAAAGGAAAGTTATCCCATGTTCATGGATTGGAAGAATTATATTGTTAACATGTCCATACTACCTTCCTGTCTGGGTGGCTCAATTGATTGGAGCATCCTGTACACCAAAAAGTTGAGGGATCGATTCCAGGTCAGGCATACACTTAGGTTGCTGGTTCGATCCCTGGTCAGGGTGTGTACAGGGAGACAAATTATCTATGCTTCTCTCTCATATTGATGTTTCTCTCTCTTTCAAAATCAAGAAAACATATCCTCAGGTGAGGATTTAAAAAAAAATTAAAAGTACCTTGGCTGGTAGTTCAGTTGGCTAGAGCATTGGTCCAATATGCCAAGGTTACAAGTTCAATCCCCGGTCAGGGCACATACAAGATGCAGCAATGAATGCATAAATAAGTGGAACAACAAACTGATGTTTCTCTCTCTCTCTAAAATCAATAAATGTAATTTTTTTTTAAAGACCATACAACCCAAAACAATCTACACATTCAAGACAATCCCTATCAAAATCCCAATGGCATTTTTCACAGAACTAGAAATAACATCCCTGGCCAAGTAGGTCAGTGGTTGGAGCTTTCTCCTGATATGCAAAGGTTGCAGGTTAGATCCCTGATCAGTATACATACAAAATTCAGCCAATGAGTGCATAAATGAGTGGAACAACAAGTCAATGTTTCTCTCTCCTCCTCCTCCTCTTCCTCCTCCTCCTCCTTCCTCCCTCCCTCCCCCATTCCTCTCTCAAAAATATTAAAAAAATCCTAATACTTATATGGAACTACAAAAGACCCCCACCCCACCCCAAAAGCAAAACAAGTCTGAGAAAAAAAATAACGAAACTGGAGGCAGTACACTTCCTGATTTCCAACTATATTACAAAGCTATAGTAATTACAAGTATGGTATTGGCATAAAAACAGACACATAAAATCAATGGAATAGAACAGAGTCCAGAAATAAACCCATGCATATATGGTCCATTAATTTATGACAAAGAAACCAAGAATATAAAATGAATAAAGGACAGCCTCTTCAATAAATGATGCTAGGGCCCTGACCTGTTTGGCTCAGTGGACAGAGTGTTGGCCTGAGGACTGAAGGGTCCCAGGTTTGATTCCAGTCAAGGGCATGTACCTTGGTTGCGGGCACATCCCCAGTAGGGGGTGTGCAGGAGGCAGCTGATCGATGTTTCTCACTCTCTATCATGTAAATATATTATGTTATGTTTATATATTAAATTAATATATTAACAATCTCTCCCTCTCTGTAAAAATCAATAAAATATATAAAAAATAAAATAAGTGATGCTAGGAAAACTGGAAGCCAGATGCAAGACTGAATGAAAACTGGACCCCTTATCTTATACCGTACCAATAAAATCAATGCAAAAGAAGACAAGACAGGAATTAAGCTACTTGCCATCACTGTTTGGCAATAAATTTTTGGATTTGACACCAAAAGTAAAGGCAACAAAAGCAAAAATAATCAAATGGGACTACATCAAATCAAAAAGCTTCTACACAGCAACGGAAACCATCAACAAAACAAAAAGACAACCTATGGAACAGGAGAAAATATTTGCAAATCATTTTTTGATAAGTGATTAATATACAAGATGTATAAAGAACTCATCTGATAAGTGATTAACATAGAAAATGTATAAAGAACTCATACAAGTCAACAGCACACAAAAAAAAATGTTAATAGGCAGATGAACAGAATAGACGCTCCTCTAAAGACATACAAATGAACAAGAGATACAAGAAAAGGTGCTCAATATCATTAACTATCAGGAAAATGAAAATCAAAACCACAATTCAGTA
This sequence comes from Myotis davidii, assembly GCF_000327345.1. Classification (NCBI taxonomy): domain Eukaryota; kingdom Metazoa; phylum Chordata; class Mammalia; order Chiroptera; family Vespertilionidae; genus Myotis; species Myotis davidii. The sequence continues at coordinate 76,625 of NW_006285797.1, forward strand.
GTTCCTCACACCCTGTTAGAATGACTATTACCAAAAAGATAAAAGTTAAGTGTTAGTGAGGATGTGTAGAAAAGGGAATCCTTGTGCTATTGGTGATATGTAAACTAGTGCAGCCACTATTAAAAACAACATAAAGTTCCTAAAAATATTTAAAAATAGAACTGCCACATAATCTAGCACTCCCACACCTAGGAATAAAGATATGGTACACACACACACCCACACACACACACACACACACACACCACTGGAGTCAAATCTATCCATGAGAAAGAAGGAAATCCTACCATTTGGAAAAAGAAAGAAATCCTGCTACTTGGGATAACAGGGATGAACCTTGAGGGCACTGCGCTAAGTGAGATAAGACAGACAGAAAACACAAATACTGCAGGGTATCACTTTCATGTGGAATCTTAAAAAAAAAAAAAGTCAAACTAAGGATAAAAAAGTGATTGCCAGGGGTTTTGGGGTGGGAGAAAACAGAATTGGGTTGAGGTTGACAAAAGGGTACAAACCTTCAACTATAGATAAGTAAACTCTGAGAACTTAAAACAGGGTGACTACTGTGGATAACCACTGTATCGTACTTTTGAGATGACTAGAATAGAACTTAAATGTTCTCACACATGCAAAATAAGATAAATATGTGAGGTGATGGTTATTAACTAACTAAATGGGGGAATCCTTATATAATGCATATGTATACCAAATCACCATAATGTACACTTTAAATATCTTACAATTTTATATGTCAATTATACCTTAATAAAGGTAATTTAAAAATGTATATAAGCTTGATATAAAAAAGTGTCAACTCTGCAATAAATTTAGAACATGTACAAGTATTATTAGAACTTGGAACACAAGGAAAAGAATTCTAATAAACCTAAACATACCTGATAAACTTAAATATCCCTAGGTAAAGGTCCTAATTTAATGACAAGAAATGAATTAATACTATATGTATTTAGTCTTAAACCAAAGACTATATACAGTAAAATATATCTCATTCCATTCTACAATGTAGGTTTAGAAGTCAATAAATACTTTATCTTCAATAAGTCTCTCTTGGCTCTTATGAGCATTTTGGACGGGGTGATCTCTTACCAGGTTAATTTCAGCCAAGATTCTAATTCAAGCCCTTCATAAGAAAAATGAAGTGAATAGCAGAGAAAAATAAGGCTCACTTTTGTTATTGCACCTTCATAAGCATCGACCAGCTTTTTTTTAAAGTCCTCACCTGAGGATATTTTTTTCCATTGAATTTTAGAAAGTAGACGGGAGGGAAGAGGGGGAGAGAAAGAGAGAAACATCAACGTGAGAGAGACACATCAATTGGTTGCCTCCCATACTCGCCTCAACTGGGGCAAGATCTAACCTGCAATTGAGATACATGCCCTTGACTGGGAATTGAACAACCTGTGACCCTTGGGTCCCCAAGCTGACGCTTTAACCACTGCACAAGTTGGCCAAGGCTAATCCCTTATTTTATTTCACATATTTTTAATAATCTGTTTTCCTAGTCTCTCAATTAGATGGATGAATATACTAGATGTTTAAGAAAGATACACTACTGCCTAGCTGGCATGGCTCAGTGGTTGAGCATTGACCTGTGACTGAGAAGGTAATGGTTCGACTCCTGGTTTGGGCACATGCCTAGGTTGTGGACTCAAGCCCCAGTGTAAGGGGCGTGCAGAAGGCAGCCAATCAATCGTTCTTTCTCATCATTGATGTTTATATCTCTCTCCCTCCCCCTCCTTTTCTGAAATCAATAAAAATATTTTTTTTAAAAAAAGACACACTACTAAGTCCAAGGACACTTCACAGAAGGTCTTTGAATAAAGTTCGTCATTTCAAAACATTAAGAATTTAACTCTTAGATAAATGATCCAATCAAAAAATGGGCAAAGGATTTAAATAGACACTTTTCAAAGGAGGACATACGGAAGGCCCAGAGAGATATGAAAACATGCTCAAAGTCACTAATCATCCGAGAGATGCAAATCAAAACAACAAGATACCATCTCACACCTGTCAGAATGGCTACCAACAACAAATCAACAAGTGCTGGTGAGGATGTGGAGAAAAGGAACCTTCCTGCACTGCTGGTAGGAATGCAGACTGGTGCAGCCACTGTGTAAGACAGTATGAACTTTCCTCAAGAAGTTAAAAATGGAACTCCCATT
>NW_006285797.1:78985-83270 GCF_000327345.1 Myotis davidii
TCAATTGGGGTAAAAGAAGACACATGTAAAACTTTAGACAAAAGGGGGAAAAAAGAACTTAACTCTTGTTTATATATTAATCAGCCTATAGTAAAATTGGTTTCCTTATACATCCTTTCTCTTAAAGGCACAAAACCTATCAGTGATTTTAAGTGAGCACTTAACATATTTTTAAAATGCATGACCCCACCCTAGCCAGTTTGGCTCAGTGGAGAGAGCATCAGCCTGCGGACTGAAAGGTCCTGGGTTAGATTTCAGTCAAGGGCACATGCCCAGGTTGCGGGTTCAATCCCCAGTTGGGGATGTGCAAGAGGCTGATCAATGATTCTCTGTCATCATTGATGTTTCTATCTCTCTCTCTCCCTCTCCTTCCTCTCTGATTAAAAAATAATAAAAAAATAAAACCCATGAACCTATTACGGCAACCTAAAAAAAGCCAAATAATAATAATAATAAATAATAATATAATAATTTGCCACTTCTGGCATTAGATGTGATCATTTCACCAACTCCTTACTTTGGAAAATGGTAATGAAACCTCAATTCTTTTAACTTTAATCTGCCTCTTCAGTAGGCTCTGCAGTACAGAGTAACCAGATAATGAGGGAGAATTTTTCTTTACCAGAAGAATGCCAACAAATAAATGTAAAAGAAAAGATAGAATTAGAAAATCATCCCTTTGCTACAACTGATTATCAATGAATGCATAAAACCATTACAGGAAAGGCTAAAGAGGAACTAAAGATTTTCATGGTGCCAAGGTTATATACCCCTACAGAATATTTGTTATCCCAAGTATTTAGGAAGAAAAGTTTTGGCTGTTGCCACCTTAACCCAGTAATAGTTATTAATATATTTTTTAATTGATTTCAGAGAGGAAGAGAGAAACATCAATGATGAGAGAAACATTGACCAGCTGCCTCCTGCACGCCCCACTCTGGGGGATCGAGCCTGAAACCCAGGCATGTGCCTTAACCAGGAATCAAACGGTGACCTCCTGGTTCATAGATTTATGCTCAACCACTGAGCCATACCGACCAGATGCCACAGCAATCATAAGAACAAAATTGGAGAGATCAGTTATACTGATATCAGATATCAAGTTATACTATAAAGTCACTGTGACCAAAACAGCCTGGTACTGGCACAAGAACGGGCATATAGATTAATGGAACAGAACAGAGACCCCAGAAATCGACCCAAGCCATTACACTCAATTAATATTTGACAAAGGAGGCAAGAGAGTAAAATGGAGTGAAGACAGTCTCTTCAGTAAATGGTGTTAGGAAAACTGGACAAGTACATGCAAAAAAAATGAAACTAGACCACCAATTTACACCATACACAAAAATAAACTCAAAATGGATAAAATCCTAGAAGAAACCATAGGCAACAAACTCTCACACATCTCTTGTAGCAATATGTTTGCAGACTCATCACCTAGGGCAAAGTAAACTAAGTAGAAAAGTAACCATTGGGGCTGCATTAAAATAAAAAGCTTCTGCACAGCAAAAGAAGCCATCAACAAAATGAAAAGGGGGCCCACTGTATGGGAGAACATAGTTGGCAATGATACATCTGATAAAGGGTTAATATCCAAAATATAGCCCTAACCAGTTTGGCTCAGTGGATAGAGCATAAGCCTGCAGACTGAGGGGTCCCAGGTTCGATTTCAGTCAAGGGTATATACCTTGGTTGTGGGCACATCCCCAGTGGGGGGTGTGCAGGAGGTAGCTGATAGATGTTTCTCCCTTCCTCTCTGTAAAAAAATCAATAAAACATATTTTAAAAATATATATATATCCAAAATATATAAGGAACTCATACAACTTAAAAGAAAACCCAATTAAAAAATGGGCAAAGGACCTAAATAGACACTTCTCCAAAGTGGACATACAGATGGCAAGAGATAGATGAAAAAATGCTCAAAGTCATAATCATCACAGAGATGCAAATTAAAATGACAATGAGGTATCATTTCACACCTGTCAGAATGGCTACCATCAACAAATCAACAAATGACAAGTGCTGTCAAAAATGTGGAGAAAAGGAAACCCTAGTACACTGGTGGGAATGCAGATTGGTGCAGCCATTATGGAAAACAGTACGGCATTTCCTCAAAAAATTAAATATGGGACTGCCATTTGACCCAGTGATCCCACTTCTAGGAATATATCCTAAGAAACCTGAAACACCAGAGAAAATGTATGCACCTCTATGTTCATAGCAGCACAATTTACTATAGCTAAGATCTGGAAACAGCCCAAGTGCCATTCAGTAGATGAGTAGATAAAAATGTTGTGGTACATTTACACCATGGAATATTATGCAGCAGAAAAAAAGAAGGATCTCTTACCCTTTGGTACAGCATGCAGGCACCTGGAGAGTATTATGCTAAGTGAAATAAGCAAGTCAGAGAAAGACAAGTATTACATGATCTCACTCATGTGGAATCTAATGAACAAAATAATCTGGTAAACAAAATAGATCCAGAGATATAGAAATAGGGCACAGACTGTTGAATCTCCAAGGGAAGGCGAGGGTGGGTGGGAAGAGATCAGCCAAAGAACTTGTATCATCCTATATAATAAAAGAGAAAAATGGTAATTGGCGTACAACGGATACCCTTTTCATTGGCTAATCAGTGAGATATGCAAATTAACTGCCAACTCAGATGGCAGTTAACCGCCAAAAAAGATGGCAGCTAATTTGCATATTGCAGGCAGGATGGTACAGTGCCATCCGAGAGCGGGTTGGGGGTGTGAGGGCCAGCAGTCGCCTGAGACCGGAGTGGTTAAGGGGTGACTAGGCTGGCAGGCAGAAGCGGTTAGGGGCAATCAGGCAGGCAGATAGGCAGGCTAGCAGTTGGGAGCCAGCAGTCCTGGATTGTGAGAAGGATCCCAGATTGGAGAGAGTGCAGGCTGGGCTGAGGGACACACACACCCCCGTACATGAGTTTCGTGCACCAGGCCTCTAGTCTATATAACAAAAGCCTAAGCGACCGTTATGGCAGAACAACTGGTCACAATAATGCGCACTGACCACCAGATGCTCAACACAGGATCTGCCCCCTTGGTGGTCAGTACGCTCCCACAGGGGGAACGCCGCTCAGCCAGAAACCAGGCTCACAGCTGGTAATCGCAGCAGCAGGAGCCTCTCCAACCTCCGCAGCAGTGCTAAGAAGCAACGAGCCGAGTGGTAAGGAGTGAGCAGGTGGGCAGTAAGAAGCGAGGGATCCCGGGTTGCAAGAGGGATGTCTGACTGCCAGCAAGGTGTCCCGGACTGTGAGAGGGTGCAGGTCAGGCTGAGGGGGACTCTCCACACACACACACACACACACACACACACACACACAGTGCATGAATTCCGTGCACCGGGCCTCTAGTGTAAAAATAAACTACACAGTTGGGGGGGGCTATTACCACTAAATAAAGTATTTACCATTTCAACAGACACCCTTACATAGCAAGCTTTCATTAAACTTTAAGTATACACTAAGCAGGTGTTCTCCCAAAGAGATGTACATAACTAAAGGAATGCACACAAGCCTGGCAGGCATGGCTTAGTGGCTGAGCATCGACCTATGAACCAGGAGGTCATGGTTCGATTCCTAGTCAAGGGCACATGCCCAGGTTGTGGGATCAATCCCCAGTAGGGGGGCATGCAGGAGGCAACTGATCAGTGATTCTCATCATTGATGTTTCTACCTCTCTCCCTTTCCCTTCCTCTCTGAAATCAATAAAAATATTTTAAAAAGAAAAAGAAAAGCAGCAGCCTAATCTGTCCTTTCAAGACAAAGTTCACAGTTTAATAATGAGTAAAAAATATTACTTTTCTAAAAATAATTTGGGCTAAGGAAATTATGCTTAGAAATGTTTCCATCATTCTGTGGTTTGTGACTAAAAATGTAATGTGGCACCTATAAAAACTCTTACTGGACACTTAAAATTTTCCCAAATAAAAAGATTTAGTGGAGAGGAGAACCAAGATGGCGACATAGGTTAACGCCGGAGATTGCTGCCATGAACAACCAATTCAAATTACACCTAAAAGACAGAATGGACATCATCCAGAACCACAGGAAGGCTGGCTGAGTGGAAATTCTACAACTAGAAGGAAAGAGAATATCATACCCACACTCAGAAGAGGCGCAGTGCTGAAGTGAAATACTCAGGTGTGGAGTGCTCACAGAGTGGGCTGGCGCGGAGGGTGCAGTTGTTGTTTTCAATCGGGAGGGAGTTTCAGACTCTGAGCTCCAGAGCCAGGCGAGTCCCTAGGAACCCAG
>NW_006285797.1:84646-87288 GCF_000327345.1 Myotis davidii
TTGAGGAAGAGTAGGAGGATGCTGCACAAACATGCTCCCAGGAACAAGCTGGAATTACAACTGAAATATGGAAAGGCTTCCTGACTTAATCAATGGAAAACTCACAGAAGAGAACCCTTATACCCAAGGACCAAAGGTGAAACTGCAGAGACTGGTAGGAGGGGTGGAGGCATGAAAGGGCTGTCCAGGCACCCACAGATGGCAACTGAAGTCCCAGAGAGATATCTCAGCTGTGGGGGGGAACCACAGATAACTCTGGGATCTAATCCCAAAGCCGAGCTCCCCAGCAGAGAGCACCAAACTGAGGAGGGTACCCACATAACATCTGGCTGTGAAAAGCAGTGGGGTATTGCCTGTCAGGGAGTGGCAGCTGAAAGTTCGGGCACCCTCTTAAGGGCCAATGCACAAAAATTGCCTGTGAAGCCATCCACCTTGTGCTCTGGCAGAGGGAAGGTGAAGTGGACTAGAGCTGTGAGAGCAGAACCCAGGACTGGGGTCTCAGGAGATAGAGCTCAGAAGGCAGATACCCCAAGTTTCCTGGGCTGTCATTCCCTCACACAGCAGAGGACATCTTTCCCACACAGACATTTGCCTTGCCTGGGGGAAACACACCCTACTGGCCATTTAAGAGATTAACAGTAGCAATTAACCTCTAGACAGAAGCAACTGCCCCACCCTGTTGAAAAAACTCTCGCCACACTTGTGGACGATTGCCTGGGGGCAATTCAAGTCAGCATCCTATTAATCCATAGTCAGAGAAGGTCTCTGGAAGCTTTGAATCTTTGCCTGATCCAATTAGTCAGAAGTCCATAGTCAGAGAAGGTCTCTGGAAGCTTTGAGTCTTTGCCTGATCCAATTAGTCAGAAACAACCTTTAACACTGTCCTGCACTAGAGATTGAGAGGCGTAGAGGATCTACCTAAAACATAGTCACAAACCCAGACAACCAAAATGAGCAAACAAAGAAACAACGCCCAAATGAAAGAACTAGTGAATTCTCCAGAAGAGATAAATGAATCAGAGATAAGAAATTTATCTGAAACAGAGGCTCAGAGTAATGATGCTCAAAATGCTCAACAGTATGAAAAAAGATAAAGTAACTATGAAAAAAGAACAGTCTGAGATAAAGATTGACATACACAAATAAAGAACACATTGGAAGGAATACACAGCAGATTAGGGAAGCTGAGGACCAAGGAATCAGTGAATTAGAAGATAAGAGTTGAAAATATCACTCAATTAGAGAACCAAAAAGAAAAAACTATTAAAAAACAGGACAGCTTAAGGGAGCTGTGGGACAATGTGAAATGTAACAATATTAGAATAGGTGTTCCAGAAGAGGCAGAAAGGGAGAAAGGAAAAGAGAAGGCGTTAGAAGAAATAATGGTAGGAAACTTCCCTAACCTGGTAAAGAAGTGGTTCTCAACCTGGGGGTCGAATGATCCTTTCACAGGGGTCGCCTAAGACCATCGGAAAACACATACCGTATTTGCCGGCGTATAAGACGATTTTTTGGCCCTGAAAAATATGCCTCCAAGTGGGGGGTCGTCTTATACGCCAGGTACACTTCAGATAGAATGCCCATAGTGCTTGCCCCGTGCCATAGTGGCCTCCCGATGCCCGCCCACTTCATTCCACATACCGTTCAGGCATAAGCAGCGCTGCTGGGTGTATGCTCGGCTGTTATGCGATTTTGCTGTTATGCGATTTTACCACACTCGCAAAATCGCACACAGCCGACCATACACCCAGTATGATAGCACAAAATCGCGAATCGCGATACCATACTGGGTGTATGGTTGGCTGTGTGCGATTTTGCGAGTGTGGTAAATTCGGGTTACCGTATATTTCTTTACATATGCATTGAAGATTCGTGATTTTGCGCTATCATGATGCCTCTTAGAATGTTGAAGAGCTCGCACTTGCGCACTAGTGAGGTCCCAGGGAGATGCTGATGCAAGGGTGGACCAGACTGCTATAGTGACAGGGCGGGCAAACAGGGAGCAGGGACCAATCAAATCAGGCTTTGTATACAGCCAACAGCCAACCACAATACTGCCCCATTGTACAGTACAGCATAGAAAACGTCGACCAGTCAAACCCCTATCATCCCTATCATGGCACCAAGATGTCGTTGATGAACTTTTAATATCAGATGATGAAGAGGAGTTTGAAGGCTTTTAAGGTGAAACTGTCACGCCAGCAAACTTGCTAGGGACTTGCCCAGGAGAGCCTTTCACAGGCGTCGCCTAAGACCATCGGAAAGCACATATATAATTATATATTGTTTTTGTGATTAATCACTATGCTTTAATTATGTTCAATTTGTAACAATGAAATTTGGGGTCACCACAACATGGGAACTGTATTAAAGAGTCACGGCATTAGGAAGGTTGAGAACCTCTGTAGTAAAGGAAAAAGTCACACAAGTTCAGAAGCACAGAGAACCCCAAACAAGAGGAACCCAAACAAGAGGAACCCAAACAGACACAGGCCCAGACACATCATAATTAAAATGCCAAGAATTAAAGACAAAGAGAATCTAATGGCAGCAAGAGAAAAGAAAACTGGTACCTACAAAGGAGTTCCCATAAGGCTGACACCTGATTCCTCATCAGAAACTCTACAGCCCAGAAGGGACAC
>NW_006285797.1:87397-94906 GCF_000327345.1 Myotis davidii
AAGCTAAAATTCGGGTTACGAGCCAGCTTCAGATACCCCACCGCTAGTTGGCACAGCAAACATCACAGTGAACACCACATCAGCCCAGCATCACGTGTCTCACTCGTTCACTTTTTGATTTGACATACGAGTAATTTGAGTTACGAGCTCCGTCACGGAACGAATTAAACTTGTAAGTCAAGGCCCCACTGTATATGCTGTCTACAGGAGACCCATCTCAAAAAAAAGACACACACAGGATGAAAGTGAAGGGATGGAAAAAAATTTTCCATGCAAATGGAAAAGAAAAAAAAGCTGGAGTAGCAATACTCATATTCGACAAAATAGTCTTTAGAAGAATCATGCTAAGTGAAATAACCCAGTCAGAGAAAGGTAAATATTATATGATCTCACTCATTTGTGGAATATAATGAACATGAACTGATGAACAAAAACAGGACGGGGGGAGGGGGGGGAATATTCTAGTCTAAAATACAATAGAAGTAATCCTGTTATTTGCAGATTTTTAATATTTCCTACAACTTTTGTGATATACTATGTGAGTACAGTTTGGATATTATTATACTTAAAATCCTTTTATTCTTGAAATATTAATGTTTACTGCATATAATATTATATGTAAGATCATTTTTCTTGAGTAATTGATATTGCATGTAACATTATATTTGAAATCATTTTTCTTGAGATATTAAAAAAAGATTCATAGAATTTTGAGCTCAAATGGTAAATATTTTAAAACATAGACTTCCTATTGGTATAAAAGAACAACAGACACACTAAAGGTGGCAGATATGTTCCAATGTAGCTGCAAATAACAGACTTTGTATACTCGATAAAACAAAAAACTAGGCTTATGACTTGTTAGTAGAACCTACAGTGAACTTTTTCTATTTGAAATACATGTATCTTTCTTGGGTTTATCTTTTTCATCCACAACAGTCATTAAAGTCAAATTCAACTTAGAACCAGATGTATAAAAGATTGTATCAGAATGATAAGATGAAATTTTCAAAAAAAAAAGGTAAGTACCATAAACCCTCAATTTTGCAAACCTCGATTTAATGGACTTTGGATTTAACGGACAAAATTTCCAGTCTGTATGTCATTGAAAAATTAGCACCCTGTTAATTTTTAAATGATTTTAACCAAAATTTGCTTATAAGTTAACAGGTTACTTTTTGTAATTAATTTACTGTTATGTTTAATCAATTTTGACGAATAGGCCCTATTGGAAGAACACTGTAGTAATTTCCTGGCATAACATTACATATCTACAACTACAGTCTACATATTTAAATCCAAGAATCACCAATGTAAACAACGTTTGCTGAATGATTAGCACGTAACCACACTGCAGTAACTGGTTCTGTTGTGGGGTGGGGTGAGTTTTTGCAGCAGTTTAAATGCATACTGGCCAATGTTCCATATGCTAAGACATACGCCAGCGGTGTGCATGTGTTTACTCACGGTGATTGGTGAATACACCATTTTACTAGTCAGTATAAATTTAAAGTTACAGTAATACATATAGAAAACTTTTCTGTGAAATTAAGCTTTTAATACATGCTTAATTTTAATTACACAAATGTGCCTACAAATGTTAAAAACTAGCAAACTAATTTGTCAATTCTTAACATATGCATTCAGAAAACCTACTAGTGTTTAAAAAATAAAAAAGCATTTAAAAAAGTAAAATAAGTATATTCAATCATACTGCACTCCAAAAAACATTTTTATACAATTGTAATTAATTCTTAAAGTGTAAATACCACTTATGTTATCTATAGCTAATCATTTTAATCTTTTTTATAGTTAATTATTTTTAAATGCCTATTGTATGTTACATTGGACAGTAACATATTAGCACAGTAGAACAAGTATTTTTAAAAATAAAAGTACTGATAAGCACTCAAAAAGGTCTTATGATAAATATACTTAATGAAATGAAGCCTGAGGTACACAATTAGTGATTCTGACACCTACCCCTTCAGGGTGAAGCAATACAAGAATCTAATGTTCCTTTAAATTTTTTTAAATGTTTTTATTGATTTTTAAAGAGAGGGAGAAGGACAGAAACATCAATGTGACAGAGAAACATCTATCAGCTGCCTCCCGCACACACACTACCACCCCATCCCCCACACTGAACCTATGCCCTGACCAGGAATTGAACCAGCGGCCTTTTGTGCACAGGATAACACTCAACCAAGCCACACTGGCCAGGGCCCTTTAATATCTTTAATATGAGCAACTGACCATGATCAATGAACAGAAATCCAAATTTACAAACTGAGACCCAAACAAGTTCCACTAGCTAGGAGTAAAAACTAAATATGGAGCATAGATAAGTTTTTGACAAGTGAAGCAGAATCAGCACTGAAAACAAACCCAGTATTCAAATCTCACAGGATGACCTGTGAGCTGGGGTCAGCTTGCCACGTAAAAGGTTCTAATCTTAACCTAACCTCCGTGGAGTAAACTACAGAACCTATGCTTGAGATGGTTAGCTGTTGACCAATATCCATTCAGCAGTCCTTCCTCATTTACTAGAATTCCTGTTATTTTATGGTCACCCAAAATAAAGACTACACTTTCAATACACCTTAAGTACTAGATGTGGCCACAAGTTATGGCCAACAGAATATAAGATAAAATGGTACATGCAACTTTCGGGATATGATGGTAAAAGAAGGAGCGTACATACCTTCCCCTACCCATTTTCTCTTTTATTGACTAGAATTCCAGCTGGAGGAGCCATGTCAAACTATGCAGTAAGCCTTGAAATCAGGATCATACATGTAGAGGAGTTTAGGTCCCTGACACTGTGGAGCTCCATACCAGCTCTCAGTTATTTTTTTGAGTTAATACATGACCAAATAAATTTATTTCTTTACATCACTGTTATCTGGAGTTTTCTGTCACTCCCAGCTGAACCTAATCCTAGGCCAAAGATGACCCAGTGCATTACAGTCCATGAGAACCAAATCCATGACAGCAACCAACTAGGAAAAGAACAAAGAGCCTGGAATAGAGAAAGCATTTCTGGGGTCAGTCTAAATGCTGAAACTACCTAGGTCTGGTTTAGGGAAATCCAGGTAACTAATTTTCTTAATGTTCTATAACAACAGGAATCAACCACCACCAAGGAACTCTGGCTGCAAGGCAAGTACACCTGTTAGACAGGAAAAGGGTCCTATTAACAAGCTAATTTCTCTCGGCCCACTAAAAGTCAGCCAGTCTCATCCTAGAGATCCCAGAAGAATCACAGATACAGCTCTCCTTTATCAGAATGCTTTTTAATCAACATCCTCAACAAAGCAAAGGGCATAGAGATTTTATTATTCATTTCTCATACTAGCTGGGGGGAAAAACAGGAAGAGTAAAAAGTATGGGTTAATGTGACAAAGGAATAGAAGATCAAAACCTAGGTCAAGGAAGTATTTGCTCAAGGATCCTTAATTTTCTTTACACCAAAATTATTTTTGAATTTTAAAGTAGAATAATTCACTACTTTAAAGATTAAATAAGTTAAATATCAACTTTTGCACATCTAGCATGAAATAATATTCTATGATTATGAAAAAGAAGTACACTTGATCAAGTTGGTACCACATTAAATAATTATCAAACTAAGAATCCTAGCCTTTCAAATTACAAAATCATAGTTCAGCCTTTCTGCCCAAAGACTACCCATTATCCACATACGGTACCATAAAAATTTTTTTAAATATCTTTTATTGATTTCAGAGAGGAAGGGAAAGGGAGAGATAGAAACATCAATGATGAGAAAGAATCATAGATTGGCTGCCTCCTACACATCCCCCAACTGGGGACCAAGCCTGCAACCCAAGGCATGTGCCCTGACCAGGAATCGAACCATGGACCTCCTGGATCATAAGTCGATCGATGCTCAACCACTGAGCCATGCTGGCCGGGCCATAAAACTTTTTTACTCCATAATTATTAAAATGTATGAACATCCAATAATTGCACAATCATTTGCATTAGAAAACATCCTCTTTTAATAATGCAAATAGTTCTGGAACTGTTAAAGAACTATCAGTCAAGTTTAAATTGGGTATATTAGTATGATAAGCTTCTTGCTTAAATGCTGACCTGAGATCATGGACAAGGTATAGAGTAAGCAATTAATTCTGAAAGGAAAAACCTTGTTTTCAGATAAAGAATGAAGCTGAAAAGAATTCAGCTGGGAAAAAGGAAGAGGTAGACAGGTGATAGAACTCAGAAAATTAACTGTAAGATGGTAAACAAGCATATTACACACTTCAAAATGTTCCAGGATAAGAGATTTAAAAACAATTCTCTTTCATACTTCTGTACAAAACCAGGACTCAAAGTGGTCAGGCTTATTCTATTATTATTCTAAAACAACAAAGTTACAGGTTTTAAAAAGCATGTTAAAGCTAATTTGGAAATATGACCATTCTTAACCTTCCTAATGAGCAATTTCAAACTTATATTGGTATATCTTCAGAAATGTCTCATAGCTGTTTCTTAACAATACTTTAATAAAATTTAAGATATCTTTAATATCTGACATATATTCTCTATAAAATATGAATTTTATATTTATAAATAATAAAAGAGTGTTTCCTGACCAATAACAGCTATAAAATGATCAGATGATCATTAATTGGGGGGGGGGGGGGCAGGTGGGGGGGGGGGGACCTTTGCCTTTCTACTCAAAACACAGGTAATTAGAATACATCATTATCAGGTGGTGGTGGTCCAATAACCAGATAGCAATCTTGTTTTTAAATTTCATTTTTTAGTGAGGGAGAAAGAGAAACATTGGTTTGCTGTTCTACTTATTTGTGCATTCACTTGCTGACTCTTGTATGTTCTCTGACTGGGGATCGAGTCTGCAACCTTGGTATATCATCGGGACAATACTCTAAGCAACTGAGTTACCAGGCCAGGGCCAGCAATCTTGTTTTAGACTAGTTTTTCAAAGTAGTCTTATGAGATTTGTCAAATGTATCGTTTCTCCTATTTAAGAAAATTAAAAACTAAAATAACCAAACTATGCCTCGGCCAGTGGCTCAGTTGATTGGAGAGTCGTCCAGTACACAATCAAACCCAGTTGCAGGTTTGATTCCTAGTCAGGGCACATACCTAGGTTGCAAGTTCCATCCCCAGTGAGTGCTCAAATGGGAGGCAACTGATCAATGTTTCTCTCTCACAGATAGCAATCTTGTTTTTAAAGTTTTCTCTCTCTCCCTTCTCTCTCTTTCTTTCTCCTCTCTAAAGATTAATTAAAATAAATCCAGGCCGAAACCGGTTTGGCTCAGTGGATAGAGCGTCAGCCTGCGGACTGAGGGGTCCCGGGTTCGATTCCAGTCAGGGGCATGTACCTTGGTTGCGGGCGCACCCCCAGTGGGGAGTGTGCAGGAGGCAGCTGGTCGATGTTTCTCTCTCATCGATGTTTCTAACTCTCTATCTCTCTCCTTTCCTCTCTGTAAAAACTCAGTAAAATATATTAAAAAAAACAAAAAACAAATCCTCAAGTGAGGATCTAAAAAATAAAATAACCACAATATAATCAAATAAGTTTCAGACATAATTTTGAATAAAAATATCTATAAATTATTGTTCACTCTCTTAAACTATCCCATGCCACTGTCCACTCACCTTAAGGGGGCAAATTCACATGTTCTCTGACTGGTACCTAGTACAGTTGTGCAACCCAACTAGTAAAGAACCCTCATGCTAATCATAGAGTCTGGCTACAGGTAAATAGCTTTACCAGGAAAAGAGGAATTAGATCATTTATGCTTAGAAGAATGTCATCATTTTGGATATTCCTCTGCTTTAGCTCATCATCCCATGACAATTTACCTCTTTTGTTATGTAACTATAATTGGCAAGTAATTTGTCATTCAAGAAGCACTCAAAGAAAGACATAAAGTCTACAATAAAAAAATCAAAATTAGGGAAAGGTGATACTTTAGGGAAGAAGAGACAGCTAAGGATAATACCAATGTAGCTCCAGTTCAAAAATTTTTTCAGAACATTCTCCAACTAAGACAAATAATTATGGAATGAGTAAAAAGTACAAAGGGTAGAAACAGAAAACCCTGGTTTAAAGAGTTCCGAAGGAATCCAGACAATGATTATGATGAAAATGGGAACAAGGGATTCCACAATCCTGCCACGACTAGAAGAAAACGGCAAGATTAATCAACTGGAACTAAAGATGATAGAATCTATGAATTTTACTCAATGTTTTGCCACTTTAAATATGGTCTATGAAACAAAAATTATCTATGTCAAAATTATCTTCATTTATGTCTGAAATTATGAGGTTTCTCCTGACCATTTCTGTATTACAAAGGGTCCCAAAATTATCTTCTCAGGAAAATCTTGGCTCTGTCCTTCTCTGCTCAGGATGGGCAGAACAGCCTCCTATTCAAACAAATGCCCCCATCATAGCCTTTAAATCTACATAATCCCATACATAGCACTATTTCTTTATAAAGTTTATGACTATGCACTTAGTTCGAAAAGGGGGTGAGGGGAGAAACTGCATTCCCAGCAGTTCTCAGACAGTATTATAAACTCACCTTCACATCAATACATTTAAAAATCTGGTGGGAGAAAATTATATCCAAGGAAGTTGTTTGGAAGGTAACTTAAGCCTTAGCCAATTTGGCTCAATGGATAGAGCGCTGGCCTGTGGACTGAGGGTGAAGGGTCTCGAGTTTGATTCCAGTCAAGGACATGTACCTCAGTTGCAGGCTCAATCCCTGACCCTGGTTGGAGTGCATGCAGGAGACAACGAATCATTGTGTCTCTCTCACATTGATGTTTCTCTCTCTGCCTCTCCCTCTCCCTTCCACTCCCTTAAAAAAAAAAAAATCAATGAAAAAATATCAACTGGTGAGGATTAACCCCTAGAGTGCCAGGGAGCATGATCGGCTCCTCCTGTCTTTTGCCAAAGTGCCGGGAGCGCTAGCGGCAATTTTTTTTCTACTAGTATTTATAATACAATCAGCAAACAATATATGTCAAAAATGAAAACAAATGTAGTAAAGGTTTCCTTAAGTTTTTGAATATGGAACCAAGATGGCGGCATAGGTAAACACCGGAGATTGCTGCCTCACACAACCAATTCAAAAATACAACTAAAAGATTGAACGGACATCATCCAGAACCACAGGGAGGCTGGCTGAGTGGAAATTCTACAACTAGAAGGAAAGAGAAAAGCACACTGAGGCTCAGAGGAGGTGCGGAAGGAAAGAGCAGAGGTACGGAGGCACACGTGGAAAGGGCTGGCAACTGAGGACGCCGTTGTCTTTTTCAATCGGGAGGGAGACACAAGCTCCTGATGGCCCTGAACTCCAGTTCCGGGCGAGTCTCTGGGGACCCAGACTCATAAGGAGAGAAACTGGACTGTCTGGGATCTGGCAGAACTCGAGGGCAGCTTTCTCTCAGAGGTGCATGCAGCGATTACCATGGGACACTGAGACCCTGGGCCACTCACTGTAT
>NW_006285797.1:95727-110056 GCF_000327345.1 Myotis davidii
AATGACGTGGTGATTATAATAGCATCAGGGACATAGAAAGGGAATGGACTGACTATTCTTGGGGGGGGGGTTTAAAATGTATTACTGGGCAAATCCAAAAAAATACCACATTTAACAGTGTGGTGACAGGAGGGATAGGGGGGGATAAATGGTGATGGAAGAAGACCTGACTTGGGGTGATGAGCACACAATACAGCGTACAGATGATGTGATGTGGAATTGGGCACCTGAAACCTGTATAATTTGGTTAACCAGCATCACTCCAATAAAATAAAAACCATATGCAAACACTGTAGTTAAAAAAAACACTTTACAGCAGCAATAGCCAACCTTTCGGATGTGGTCCACGGACCACCGGTTGGTGACCGCTGCTTTGGAGAGTTTAACAATTAGTATCCTAACTTTTGTGCATATGACAGAACACTAGACATAATCTTCCCTTTTTCTTTCCTATTTTTAAACTTTAAAGCGCCTTCTATGATTTTTGGAGACAGCTTAAATATAATGCAAACCACTCAACTATGCCAACCAAAATACTGACCTTTAACAATTACAGCAAACCAACCTGGTTCAGCATAGAGAACAAGATATAATAGTTTAGCACTACCAAAACCAATGTTACCAAATAACCATAATCTGTAGCTTTTGTTGGCCTGAGAAATACCGATAGGGTCATTTCCCTGATAAGCTTCAGTTAAGACAATTAGTAAAAACCTATAGATCCAAATACAAACATATAGGTAAGAACTGTGTCATACGGCAAAAATTGAAGTAGTTTCTGACTATCCGAAAATTGTACAAGTTGCCCACATTGGGTTTTCAGTAAATAATTTACAATAAAATTTCTTCTTTGCAATGCTCTTAAATCTATTATTTCAAAACAGATTTTAAAAGAAAAACTTTTTCATGTATTCCACTTTGCTATCATTAGAAAATATATAAGCCTTTCACTGAACCAAATATCCCAATGGGCAACACAAATTTTGAAGCAATTAAGATAAATCCCCTGCCTAATGGCACAATGAAATCTAAATAATTCTAGACAGAAAAGCTTTACCTTAAGTTTCCCCCCACATATTCCCTTGTATATCTTAAAAACACGTACTACACGCATATTAATAGAAACAGTCTGTTCGGAACCAAAATAAATAATTGTATCAAACAAATTTAAAATAAAATATTTAAATAATTTTACTTAAAACTCAAATAAAAAGTTAAAGTTTACAAAATAATAAAATCACAAATAATAATCATACCTCAAAAAAAAGTTTAAGCATGTGAATAAAGATGTTCAAAGTATTCTATAAGCAAAAGAAAATGTTCACCAAAACTGAAGAAAAAGGAAAAAAAAAAAAGGATTGCATGTAGGAATACCAGTATTACTAAAGGGCTGGAATTCTTAAGTAAATAAGTCTACGGGATGTTATAGTTGCCAATTCAAGGCCTAGTATAGCATCCTTGTGGGTTACTGCATTCCCAGTAACAAGCACTGAAGTATTTAATAAATGTTTTTACTTTAATTTGGACTAAACTGAAATTTTGTACATACAATCAAACATTGTCAAAAATGCTTGACAATAAAGATAATTCAATATACTGTACTGACACAGGAACCAAAGTAAAAAACTTGAACAATGCATATACATAAAACAAAATTATTACAGCTTTAAAACATTTAGAATACAACAAAACAATGTAAGCCTATGCAATAACACAAACAATGTATATAATTCAGAGATACATCATTAGCAAGCAATTCAAAAGATACAGTAGTTAGAATGAAAAGATTCCTAGTTAGCCAAAATGTCGAGGTCTTTAGGCAGAGTTATCTGATAAATTTTTGGATAAATAGCAGGCCACCTAATCCAAAACTTTAAGTATTATTATATTAAGTAGAAAAAGTTAAAAGAAAATGAAAAAATATACTGAAAAACTGTAATGCAGAGGAAGTCTAGAGTCACTGAAAAATAGACCAACACAACCTAAACCTCTGAACTACTCTAGGGAACAGTGAAGGGAAAGCCTAACTTCTCCATCTGAAGCTGATTTCCCTTATCTAATTCTAGCTTAAAGGATAGGTTAATTGCACCAAAGTTTGTTGTAATATTCTCTTTGCACTATGTAAGAAAATCTATATATTTTTCCACATATTAATATTAGCTCCAAAATAATTTCTTATTGAGAATTAGTTTAGCCCTACAGAAAGTTACTTTCCTCAATCTTTCATTGACTTCAACTACATAGAGATCCTAGAGCAGTGCTGGCCAACAGAAATGTAATGTAAGCCACATATTTAATTTTAAATTTTCAAGTAACCACTTTAAAAACAAAAATAAAATTTTAAAATAAGGTGAACCCACTGGCATGGCTCAGTAGTTGAGCGTTGACCTATGAACCAGGTCATGGTTTGTCCCACAGGCCCGGTTGTGGGCTTTATCTCCAGTGGGAGATGTGTAGGAGGCAGTCGCTCCCTTTCTCTCTGAAATAAAAAAATATATATTTAAAACTTTATTATTAAAAATATATATATTTTAAAGGTGAAATGAATTTTAAAATCTTATTTAACAAAAATTATTCAAAATATCACCTCAACATTAAAAATTCTTGATGAAACATTTTACATTCTTCTTTTTCATATTGAGTTTTTAAAAATATGGTATGCATTTAACAGCACATCTCAATTAGGACCAGAGTCATTTCAAGTGATTAATAGTTAAATGTGGCTAGCAGTTACTATGTTAGATAGCACAGGTCTAGAGTTCTTTCTCTGGTTCTGAGGTACTTGTAAAAATATCAAAAGATCTGATAGGAGCACACAATATTAAACTTGAAAGGCTGGAAAGGGCAACAGAAAGGTCTAATTCAGCTGTTCCCCTTGACTCCAGCAAGCCTAGGGTCATGTCCCAATTTGCTAGGCAAAGTCCTAATTACACCTGTTGTCATGAAATAATTATTAACAGCATCCCCTGTAATTCTCAGTGTCCCACTTAGGATGATAAAATTATATGATTGTCCTATCTATATCCATAATATCCTCGAAAATAACTCCACACTCCTTAGAAGGAAATTTAGTTTAAATTCTAATTCTGATGCCTAGAATATCTAAATTCAAAGGAAAGAACCCTAAATTCACTGCCCTCATCAAAAAAAGAAAAAGGAAAAAAAAATGCTGCTAAAAATTCTTTTTATTTTAAATTGCAGACTAAAAAAAAAAAAAAAAAAAAAAGTTAAGAATTACCTGTTGAACAAGGCATCTGGAAATTGGGATCATTGCTATCCAAAACAGGCAAACAGAACTGGTTACTTGCAGATCCTAGCATAGGATCCTTATCGCTGAGCATGTTCTTCAGCGAGTCCTCTAAGACATTTTGACTTGTACTAAAATCCTCACAGACTTCATTCTCCAGGTTGGATCCTAGAAATAGGGCATCATCTAAGTGTTCAGTAGGAATTAAATGATTAAATGTATCAACTATATCCATGAAGACTTCTGTGTGTCTTTCAACCCTATAGAAAGACAAAAAAAATACCATAAGAAATAAAGCTACCAATTGATAATCACCTAAAACCAAATTATTTTAATAGTTCTGAGTCTAAGAACACACTTGAATTGAATTGAATTGTTTAAAAAAAAAATCCTCACTGTTTCCAATATACATTTGGATATGTAGAACGAATCGTTACTAAATGTTTCTTCATCATGCATGTAGAATATCATTGTACCAGAAACCCTATTAAATGTTTACTCACTTTTAGAAAAGAAAAAAAAAAAACAACACTATGTACATACTCCATTAATTTCACACATTTGAAAGAACTACAAGGTGTAAACCATAAAAATCATGTTTTCAACCATAATCTTTCCATAAATTAAGAATCAGACATTGGTTTTACAGTAACTCCATATAAAAGAGCTAAAGTCAAATAATTTATTGTCCCATACATATTAAAACTGTAAAATAGCCTTGTTTTATTTACAAAGCATTTAAAGAACGATAATATAGAGAGAAAAAGATTTCTGGTGGGGGGAGTGGGGAAGGTAGAAAGAAACTATTAAACTAAAACCAACAAGTCAAAACTCAAAAAACTACACACATTCAGGAACAGATGTGCACATACACACACTGACGGGGGAACCCTTTTAGGATACAATGAGATAAACAAGACAACAACGTATCAGAGACTTAAATTTATTTGTGAGTTATGTGCAGCTCATACACATATCAAACTAGTCTCCTATTTGAAATGCACCCTCCTAGATATCACTCAGTAAAAGTCCTCTTATACTCTAGAGGAGCCTCAATTATAAAAAGCTGAATTATTTTCAATATTGGTTTCAGAGAAAACTGAAGTGATGTACTCTAGGGGGCAGGGGAGTCAACAAAAATCTAGTAATATTCAGTTAGCTAGAAAATTCCACTAATTAAGCAAGATTCCAAGGTTTTTTAGATTAGCCAAATCTACCAAAACTTCTTCAAACTGTCCTTGAATTATTTTCCCTATAAAAATGAGGGGACACTGGCTGGTTTGGCTCAGTGGATAGTGTTGGCCCGCGGACTGAAGGGTCCCAGGTTTGATTCTGGTCAAGGTCAAGGGCATGTACCTCAGTTAGGTCCTGGGGGGGAGGCAACGAAGGCGGGAGGCAACCAATTGATGTGTCTCTCTCACACAGGTCTGTCTCTCTGTCTCTCTCTCCCCCCCACCCCACTTCCCCTTCCCCTTCCCCTCCCTAAAATTCAATGGGAAAATAAAAATAAATAACAAAATAAAATAAAAATCAATGGGAAAATATCCTCCAGTGAGGATTAAAAAAGGAAGAAAATGAGGAGAAAGGAAGTTCAAAGATATTCTATAATTTACTAGGTATATATATCATATGCTGCTAACAGTTTACCTACATTTAATTAATGTATTTCCAATCAGAATAGACTATTGTTTTAAGAAAATGCATTCAAATAATTTAAATGTCTTCCCAAATCACAAAACAGAGCCAAGATTCAAATAGGTTTACAAGTTCCACAGCCCAAGGCCATAATCCTTACACACTGAGCTACCTAGCTAAAACTGACTAGATTTGATTCATTAAAGGCGCTTGTATTTGTTTTAAGAATAGCCTATTGATTTTTAGAGAGAGCGAGAAAGGGAGAAGCATTGTTTTGACAGCATAACATTGTTCAGCTGCCTCCTGCACGCCCCCCACCGGGAATGGAGCCCTCAACCCAGGCATGTCCCCTGACAGGGAATTGAACCAGCAACCTTTTAGTGCACAGGATGACTCCCAATCAACTGAGCAACACAAGCTAGGCTAAAGGCACTCCTTTAAAAACTATTTTCCCTAATTTTCTAACAAATCAGTGGTCGCCTTGGGCCTTGAATAAGAGAGGGATGGACTGCAAAGGAACAGGAAGATACTCTGAAATTTATAATGAAACTATGCTAAATTTTGATTGTGGTAGTAATTTCATGAGTGTATATATCCACAAAAATTCATCAACCTGTTCATTTTAAATGGATGCACTTATTGTAACTGAATTTTAAGTTTTTTAAAAAGGAAAGAAAGTTTTCTCTCACAAAAAGTAATCCTCTTCTAAATAGACAGATGTCAATATCTCTTCTACAATGTATTTATATTAAAACTAGAGGCCTGCCAAAACCGGTTTGGCTCAGTGGTGGGGGGCGGTGGTCCCCTTCAGCCCAGCCTGTACCCTCTCCAATCTGGGATCCCACAATCCTGGACCACTGGCTCCTAATCGCTCACCTGCCTGCCTGCCTGGTTGCCCCTAACTGCCCCCCCTCCACGTAGCCTGATCGCCCCACACTGCCTCTGCATGCCAGCCTGATCATCCCTAATTGCTCCCCCACCGCCGGCTTGGTTGCCCCCAACGGCACCCTTCTCCAACCCCCATCAGCCTGGTTGCCTCTTACTGCCCCCTCTGCCGGCCTGGTCGCCCCACACAGCCTGCTTGTTCAGTCGTTTGGTCGTCCCTCACTAACCCCCCCCCCCCCGTGGCCTGGTCATAGGCAGCCATCTTATAAGGGCATGAGGATTAATTTGCATATTACCTCTTTATTATATAGGATAAGGCACTGAAATAAAATGTTATCTAATTGATGACTCACTACTTATTTTACATGCATTCTCTTTATAAGATTAAGAGGAAATTATAGCTTACAATACTGGTGAAAAAGTCAGGAAAAGTTTTACTTCCCTAAAACTATCTAATCCCAGTGCCTAAGAGAGGCTCAATTATCATACATCAACAACATTCCCACTGTTTTCATGTTCCATTTATTATTTAGTAAAATAAATTTCTAGTAATTAAAAATAATTTACAAAGGTTTACTAAATCTTTACAAATGATGTAGCCAGAATGATCAATGAATTTATACAGCTAAATGTGCTGGAATTCAAAGTTTACAACAGGCCAAAACTACCTCTTCAGAGCTGCATCCAAATTAGTAATCCTCTTTTTCTCAGAAGAATCAAAAAGACAATTTCAGCTCTTGGAAAAAAATTATTAACACTCCTTCTAAAAATGGTGTGCTCAATTCCTAAAAATACACTCATTGCCATCTTGCCATATATACAGACATCCCACAAGGCATCCCACAATATCATGTGTTTGGTAAACTCTATAAACTTCACCTGAGGTCAGCCTTTCTGTTACCGCAAATACTGTCTGTGTGTGCTTCAAACGTAGGGACATTCAGAACATTCAGAAATTAAATCACACAGCTTGAAATCACACAGCTGTAAGAAATACCAGCTCATTCAAAACATTGATCTAGGTGAGCAATATTTTTTCCTCAATAATACTGCTATTAGTGAGCAATCCCAAAACCCCTTTACTAGAAGTACCTTCAGAGCCTATGGCATATTTTTAAATCTCAACAGTAGACAATATTTACTCTTTAAAGATCAATTAAGAGTCCAGCTGGTACGGCTCAATGATTAAGCATCGATCCATGAACTAAGAGGTCATGGTTCGATTCCAGATCAGGACACACATGCCTGGGTTGGCACTTCAATCCCCAGGAGGGGTCATGCAGGAGGTAGCCCATCAATGATTCTCTCTCATCACTGATGTCTCTAGCCCTCTCTCCCTCTCCCTTCCCTCGCTCTAAAATCATTAAAACACATTTTTAAAAAGATCAATTAAGAAAAATAGTAAAGCATACTGTAAATAAGATGGGTGAAACAAAACTTTCCGGCTATTTTTTCTTTTTCTTTTTTTTTTGCCAAAACTAGTATTACTTATAAAGTGTGCTTTCCTGGATTTAAATAAGCATATGGGGGGGGGGGGGAAAAAAGCTTCCATGGTCAAACACTGAGAAAGAAAATCACAGAAAGTTAAATTTCTTTTTTAACAATACCTTTATTCAACAAATGTTAAGCATTGTGTGAAACACCTTTAATAGGCCAGTAAGACTGGGAATGTTTCTAAGACAAAACAGAGCAAAGCAACTCAAACCTATGGGTCCAAAGACAACAATATCTACAGGAAACATAACAAGACTAGTATTTTGTGAAATTGTTATAAATTAGTAAGACTGATTTTTCATAAGTGGCTCTGGGGCAATTCCAAAAGTAGAATGCAAAAATAATAGTATACAGACATCCCACAAGACTATCTTGAAAGTAATATTTAATGGAGGTATAATTTATTTTAAAAAATCAGTTTCAGATATCAAATGCTCAGTATCACAAACAAAAACTCACATGCTAAATTGAAAAACAAATGTTAGCCAATTATAGAAATATTAACACACATTTAAAATGAAATAGAAAAAGGACAATAGTTGGGAAACTGGTAAAATCATGTCTGGAATTCAGTTAATAGTAATGTACAAATGTTAATCTCTAGTTCTGATGAAGGCACTGGCATGTCAGATAAGACAATAAAGGAAACTAAATAAAGGGTATATAGAAATTCTATACTATGTCTGCAACTTTTCTATAACTCTGAAATTATTCCAAAATTAGTCTTTTAAAAAAATAAACACAATTAAAAAATAATGCCCTGAGATACCTAGTAATGTAAATAGACAAAGATAATCAAATCTAATTAAGAAAACTTGAGTTGGTTAATTAGACTATTAGTCAACTTGATTTAAACAAATTCCTATTTCTTACATTGAAATTTTAAATGCTTCCTTATATTTTGGATTATAAATTTAATAATTAAAACATATCAAGTCTATCTAGGGTCTATTTTAGGTGGCTAATAAAATGTACATATCCAATTAGACCAGTACATATATGCTAAAATCAGAAAATATTTCTGAGTTCACAGTCACACCTCATGGTTACAGATAATAAATGTATCAATCTAAATCAGGAAATTGGATAATCTGCTTAATTCAAAATTACTCATTTATTCATAGTGTACTTATTAAGCATCATAGGTGCCAGTGAAACAAACCCGTCTCTAGCTCAAGGAATGCACACTCCAAAACAGAGGACAGACATAAAAACTAATACATGTAAATATCACAACAGATTATAAAAGTGTTATAATGAAGTGCTGCAGACAGTATCACAGAGAAAGGTGAAAATTGTAGAGACAAGAAAAGCTAAGCAGGTTATGTGAGTGCTGGCTCCTAAAAGTCCAGAAGATACTCAGGCAAAGAGAATAGCATTTGCTAATTATACACAGCCAACTTTGATCCTAATGGACCATTTAGAAAGATTCAAGTATTAGTTCTAAGATTCTGAATAAAATTTAACCTAAGTCTGGAGATAGATCCCACTTTAAAATGCTTGTTTCATCTGAACTCTCAAAGAATTATACTTTCATTTACACTCATGAAACCAGAATACATTGTTTTCCAAGTGTTTCATGTATGAACAGAATGTAAAAAGGTAAGATTTAGAAAGTGCCAACAATAATGCACTTCTACAAAGATCCCCTTTAACTTAAGAGTAAATTAAAAGTAGCTCAACTTTACAGAAACATCTTCAAGTAAAACTAGGTATCTTATCTTCTTAAAAAAAATAGTACATATAAACCTAAAAATTAAATCGTTAAAGCAATCAAAAGGCCCTAATAGGTTATCGTATTAGGAAGCTGTCTCGTGTAGACTATAGTCTTATGTGTATTTGGGTGGCAGAGGACAACAAATACTTATCAAGAGATTACAAAATCTAAGAAGAAAAACAAAGCAGGGTAATAGTGATTTGGGAAGGGGGGGTTTAAGGTTAAAGAGGGCATTCTGTATATGATGGTAAATGAAGGACCTGCTAACAGGGAAACATGTGAGCCAAAACTTGAAATGAAGAAATGATCCATGCATAAGAGAAACAGCAACCCAGGCAAAGACTTAAATGCAAAGGCCCTAGGAATGAAACAACTACTTGGTGCCTTCCAGCCCTTACACCAGTTTAAATTAAGCCATCAATTAATTAAGCATGCTTACAATGAACAAATTTCTAATAAGCAGCAGCAGTAGTAGTAGTAGTAGTAGCAGCAGCAGTAGCAGTAGTAGTACTAGTAGCAGAAAGAGAAGAAAAATAAAAATATCACTAATACTAATGATGACAAAATGTAAAACTTAATGTGCTCTAACTTCATGCCAGGAACTGTCCTACATGCTTTACATCAGTTTTTAATCAGAGGTGATTACATCCTTCCAGAGAACATTTGGCCAATCTGTACAATCTACTATGCCATGCAAAACTGTCTAATAAAGATAGACTGTCCCTAGCTGGTTTGGTTCAGTGGATAGAGGATAGGCTTGCAGACTGAAGGGTCCCAGGTTTGATTCTGGTCAAGGGCACATACCCAGGTTGGGGGCTTGATCCCCAGTAGGGGGTATACAGGACGCAGCTGATGGATGATTCTCTCGTCACTGATGTTTCTATCTCTCTCTCCCTCTCTGAAATCAATAAAAATGTATTTTTTTAAAAGATAGACTGCTAAGAAATTAAAACTCCTGTGTAATATTTTGAAGTTTTTAGTTAGCTATTTCTCTTCATCCCATCTTCATTATACAAATGATCATAAAAACTTAAATCCCTTGACCATTAAAAGATAATCTAAATTACACATGGAATTGTATGGAGACATTTGTGGTCATAGCAACTGGAGAGGGAAGGCTGACATCTAATAAATATACTTCAATGCACTAAGAAAGCCCCACAACAAAGAATTAACCTGCCCCCCAAAAATAAATGCTGAGATTAAGAAACTCTGCTCGACATTTATTAATATAATCCTAACACCAATGCTGTATTATAATCCCAATTATACAAAAAATAAAATAAAAGTGGAATCAAAAAAATTATTTGAGCCCTAGCTGGTTTGGTTAATTGGATAGGGCATCAGCCTGTGGACTGAAGGGTCCCAGGTTTGATTCTTGTCAAGGGCACATGCCTAGGTTGTGGGCTGAATCCCCAGCAGGGGGCATGCAGGAGGCAGCTGATCAATGACTCTCTCTCATCACTGATGTTTCTATCTCCCTCTGCCTTCCTCCCTTAAATCAATAAAAATAAAAATAAAATGATTTGACAAGGTAAGTGGTAGAGATGAAATCTGAACCCAGAATTTCATTCAAGAGTCAATGCATTTAACAGTACCCTATATTTATTATCTCTTTGTAAAATTAAATTGAATGATTATTATGTGTAAGGCACTGTGCTACATTCATTTAAGTGCATAACGTCATTTAGTCTTCACAACCACACAATTAGGCAGGTACTATTACATTCTCAATTTATGAGAGAGGATAAAGCTTAGCAAAGTTACACACAATATTACAAAGTAAGTGACAGAGCTGGGACTCAAAACCACTCTGACTCAAAAGTCAGTTCTTAACCACCATGATATGGCAACATTAAAAGGAAATAATAGGTTACCCTTCCAATGTAAAGTCAAGGAAAATCACTAAGTGGTTACGCCATGTGATATGACAAAACTCCACGAAGTGATACAACCTAATCACCTGTTCTGCACACCCATGTTAAATTATGGTACAGTTTCATTGGTTAGAATCTATTAACAAGATTTCATAAGAAAAAGCCAGAATCACAACTTCTTTTCTGAATTTATCAGGAAAAATAATATATAAAAATCCAAGATATATGACTTACTAAGACCAAAGCAGAACCAAGAACCCAGAAAAAAAACTATCAATTGTAAGGTGAACAGTACTAAGACGTAACTTCAAAGTTCACAACCATCCCAGCTGGTGTGGCTCAGTGGTTGAGCTTGAACATGGACCCATGAACCAAGAGATCATGGATGATTCCCGGTGAGAGCATATGCCGGCTCAGTCCACAGTAGGTGGGTGTGTAGGAGGCAGCCGATCAATGATTCTCTCTCATCGTTGACGTTTCTACCCTTCTCTCCTTCTCCTTTCCTTTCTCTAAAATCAGCAAAAACATACTTACCAAAAAAAAGTTTACAACCATATCCTACTGATATTATGGGAAGCATTAACAGTTTGGATTAACCATAAAAACAGTGAAAGCAACTCACCACTAAAACTATGGCCTAAGTAATAGTAGTTCAAACTAAGATGTATTTAGCATGTACAAGGTGCCAGGCTCTATGCATTATCTCATTTGTTCCTCACAACAACTCTGTGAGGTAAGTGCAATTATTATTTCTGTTTTACAGAAGAGCAAAATGAGATCCGACCATTACATAATTTACTTAAGGTCACATACCCGGTATATCTAAATCAGAACCCAGGCAGTATGATTCCCAAGTCTGCACTATATGCACTCTGCTTGCATAACATATTTTTATGTTGTTAATATACCACTAATGAAACATTAAAAAAATACTGGAAACAGCCCTAGCTGGTTTGGCTCAGTGGATAGAACATCGGTCTGTGGACTGAAGGGTCCCGGGTTCAACTCTAGACAAGGGCACATGCTGGGTTGTGGGCTCAATCCCCAGTAGGGGGTGCACAGGAGGTAGCCAATCAATGATTCCCTCTCATTATCTCTTTCTCCCTCTCCCTTCCTCTCTGAAATCAATCAATAAGTAAAAATACTGGAAACAAAGTGATGTACACTTCCTCCAAAATAAATTAGGAAATATGCATTTAGCCCCTCCCTACACATAAAAAATAAAATGGCTATCCTCTATGTGTATAAACATTTTACAAATTATCAACTACAAACTTTGCCATTTATTTTCAGCCTACAATATTAGAATGTTTTCATGTGGCCAGCTCACACAAATTATGAATGAATTAAAACTCTAGCCAGCTGGCATGGCTCAATGGTTGAGTGTCGACCTATGAACCAGGGGATCACAGTTCAATTCCCGGTCAGGGCACATGCCCAGTTTGCAGGATTGACCCCCGAATGAGGGTTGTGCAGGAGGCAGCGGATCAATGATTCTCATCATTGATGTTTCTCTCTCTCTTCCTTTCTCCCTGAAATCAATAAAAATATTAAAAAATAAATAATATATTTTTTAAAAGACTCTAAAGTTTTGCCTTCCTGTACAATCTACTATGTCATATAAAACCGTCTGATAGTTATATCTGTGCTAAGATATTAAAACTTTTGTGTATTAGTTTGAAGTTTTTACTTAACTATCTCTCTTCATCCCCTCTGCATTATACAGATGATCATAAAAATTTAAATTCCCTTATTACAAGATAATCTAAATTAAATGCACAATGCATAGAATTTCCAGTCCATACTCTGGGCAATTTCTCATACAATAGCTTTTAACTCTAATAACTCTAATATGATTTAACACCTCGTTTCTCTAAATCTTTTTCTCAATCTACAATATGTTCCTTGAGAATACAAACAGCACGTGGAGCTCAAATATTTTGAATCAATTCAATACTCTCGATATCTTTCCCTGTTTAATCACAGGGCAACAATTTAAAAAAGAATATATTTCTGCTCTCAAAAATGCACCAGTATCATAAATGTGTAACAATTTGCCAAGTCAATTTTGTAGTTAAAATGTAAAATGTCTATGCTTTTGAAAAGATACTCCAGGATCCTCAGAGGGTGCTCCAAGAAATAAAAGAGAAATAGAGCCCAAAAAGAGAAACCCAGCAACCAAATGTGATAATTCTTGAAATGTAGATGCATGAAAATATTTAGAAAACAGCACTCAGCTATGGTGGCTCAGTGGTTGAGTATCAACCTATGAACCAAGTCACGCACAGTTCAAATCCGGTCAGGGCATATGCCCAGGTTGCGGGCTCGATCCCTAGTGAGGGGCATGCAGAAGACGGCCAATCATTGGTGTTTCTACCTTTTTCTTCTTTTCCCTTCCTCTCTGAAATCAATAAAAAATATTTTTTAAAAAAGAAAAGAAAACAGGACTCCAAGAACCCTGAACTCCCTGACAGTGTGTGGTGAAGTAGTTATGGATAATCCACAAACCTGAGATGCTAATCAATAAAACTCATTATCCCCAAAATATAGAAAAGATATCTCCAAACCTTAAGTAAAAAGAATTTCATGAGAAATCTTTCTGAAGACAAAACAGTACACTTAAAAAAGCCAAATGTACCACTTGGCTGGTATGGCTCAATGGTTGAGAGTCAATCTTATGAACCAGGAGGTCATGGTTCAATTCCGGGTTGAGGCACACACCCAGTTTGCAGGCTCGATCCCCAGTGTGGGGTGTGCAGGAGTCAGCCAATCAATGATTCTCTCATCATTGGTGATTCTCTCTCTCCCTCTCCCTTCCTCTCTGAAATCAATAAAATTTTTAAAAAATTAATAAAAGCAAAATGTATCAAAAAGGCAAACGCCATATTACCATGTGAAGGAAGATAACCATTATATTTTAGTACCGCCCCCCCAAACAGAACTGCATACATAATTTACATTTACCAGTTTTTCCAAGTATAATCCATACAATGTAAAAATCTAAACTCTTAAATTTTGCACTAATCCAAATCACTTGCTTCCTTCCAACTTTAATCGTTTTATTAAAAAGCTATTACATAAGCAAAGATTAACCTTTCCTAACTAATTCCAACATTAAATACAGTTTAAATTTTAATAGTATGGTTATAAGTAATTAACATATAAAGTCCTTTCAATTTTTCTATCCTGAAATTTGAATTTGATTAAAACTATTTTTCACCTACATTTACAGAAACCACTTCTCTTAGATTTGAGGTATCTGAATCTGCAACCCGATGAGTATACTACAGGATCAGCTAAAGTTAGCTGAGGTCTATCCAAACAGCATGGAATGCATAATTAATTCAGTGTGATAAAGAAGTTCACTATCCTCCATACGGATGCAAAAGCAGTATAATAAATCACATGTCCGTGCTCTTCAATAAACGGACCTATAAAGCGTGCAAGGAATGGGAAAACTGGCCTTATCACTAT
>NW_006285797.1:110571-110819 GCF_000327345.1 Myotis davidii
TAGCAACACGCACACAGCGACAAGTGGTTCGGTCAATGACACGGGTCCTCGGGAGGCCGGGACCCAGGCTTCTCCTTTCCAACCTCAGCAAAAAGGCGTCGACAGTTTGGCTCCCGAGCACAAAAGCGCGCGGCAGGGAGAGGATGGATGGAGCGCCAACTCCCCCGTCTCCAAACGCGGGAACCGCACTCGGCCTCGCAGCCAAGGCCGGTCCCGGCTCTCCGGACCCGGGGCCCCAAGCTCGATGG
>NW_006285797.1:127012-128866 GCF_000327345.1 Myotis davidii
TTCCCAGGTTGTGGGCTGTAGCCCCAGTAGGGGGTGTGCAGGAGGCAGCTGATCAGCAATTCTCTCTCATTGATGTTTCTATCTCTCCCTCTCCCTTCCTCTCTGAAATCAATAAAATTTTTAAAAAATTAATAAAAGCAAAATGTATCAAAAAGGCAAACGCCATATTACCATGTGAAGGAAGATAACCATTATATTTTAGTACCGCCCCCCCAAACAGAACTGCATACATAATTTACATTTACCAGTTTTTCCAAGTATAATCCATACAATGTAAAAATCTAAACTCTTAAATTTTGCACTAATCCAAATCACTTGCTTCCTTCCAACTTTAATCAATTGTTTTATTAAAAAGCTATTACATAAGCAAAGATTAACCTTTCCTAACTAATTCCAACATTAAATACAGTTTAAATTTTAATAGTATGGTTATAAGTAATTAACATATAAATTCCTTTCAATTTTTCTATCCTGAAATTTGAATTTGATTAAAACTATTTTTCACCTACATTTACAGAAACCACTTCTCTTAGATTTGAGGTATCTGAATCTGCAACCCGATGAGTATACTACAGGATCAGCTAAAGTTAGCTGAGGTCTATCCAAACAGCATGGAATGCATAATTAATTCAGTGTGATAAAGAAGTTCACTATCCTCCATACGGATGCAAAAGCAGTATAATAAATCACATGTCCGTGCTCTTCAATAAACGGACCTATAAAGCGTGCAAGGAATGGGAAAACTGGCCTCATCACTAACTCATTTTTTTTATCCTTTTGACAATTCTCCAGTACAGCTATCAAATAAAGCTCAAAATCTAAGGTTGTAAGTCTGCATCCTTAAAAAAATGGCCAACTTCCTGCTGCTAAGGAATCCACTGAACTGTGCATGCAATAATAACTCCTAAAATCCCCCTTTAAATTCTGTTACTATCTTGGGGAAATGGAGTATGCAGTTCAAAGCAGTAATAGTGATGATGGTGGAGGGAAATTAACATATGGCCAGTAAACAAAAGAACTGAGAAAAACAGTAAGTTCAGAAAAGGTCCATGTGGCAGTGAATGTTAAAAATTACTATTCTAACTAACAACCTTCATGCAACACCTTATGGGCTCAGGAATGAAGCTACAAAGTTCAAAAATAAAAGAATACTACAAAGGTCTCCTGGCTCTTTGACTCGTGTCTCTTTTCTACTACATACACACATCCAAACATTTTCACAATCCCAAACACCCTGTCAACTATCCAAAAAAAAAAAAAATGGTAGGAAATGAATGAGCAATGGAGGCGTCCTATTTTGGAAGATCTCAACCAACCAGTTTGGGAAAAAGGCAAGTTCGACCCCTCCCCCCCCAAAATAGTAACCAAATAGAACGTAGTACTTAAGTATTCCCCAGTAGTTTGCTATATCATTTTATTTATTTTTATTTTTTTTAGCTTAAAAACAAGGTGGTAAATTTCTCTGGTGAAGGTCCAATGACCTATGCCTCATTGCAAATTAAGCCTCTACACGTGATGATGAACGAGGGTCAGGCGAGAGGAAAGCTTTGTTGCTACTTACAAGAATGACTCTCCCTAGCCATCCATGGTCGTGTTCTGCGAATGATTCCTGAACGGCACCCACACACCACGCTCAAATGACCTCGAACCCTAAGTCCCTAGGAAATGGCATTTCCCACCCGAAGGCAGGAAAGGCTCCTGGGGCCAGAAGGTTGAGAACCACTGCAAATGTCTTAATGCTGAGTTCTCAGATCTTTTCTGTATATCTACACTTACCCCCTTGGAAGTCTCATTCAATATCATAGTTTTAAATACTATCTGTGTCTCTAACTAAGAATTTGAAATTTTGATCCT
>NW_006285797.1:129792-132624 GCF_000327345.1 Myotis davidii
GGCTTTTACCCGACCGCGTACCGCCCGCGGGCTTCTAGCTTTCACCTCGCCGGCAGCCGGAAGGGGAGAGGCGAAGGGATGGTCTTCTTTTTCTCGGTTGTAATAAGCAGCGAGGCTTCATAGTTAGTGTGATATCGATGGGCAGATCTGCTCCCCGGGTACTTTGCAGAGAAGGAAAAAGGAAAGCCTCTTGCCCGAGAGCCCCTGCTGGCGCGGCACAGAAGTCCCTGCAGGAACCACCTCTACCCTCAATGGCTGGTGTCCTTCAGGACTCAAGTGGCCGCCTCCAGGAAACATTTCTGGCCCAAGTCAGCAGTTCTCAAAGTGTGGCCGGGGCACCCCCTGAGAGGTCCCCAAGACTTCTCAGAGACTTCAGTCCTTTTGCCATTCCATATGTATAAGGCCAAACTTTCTTGATCTCTTTTAACCAAAACGATAAGGAAGCAAGAATGAGAATTCAGCCATCTCATAAGCCACACGTTGAAGAAATTTGCAAAAATGTAAAAACAGTGCCACTCTATTAAGTTTTGGGAAAAATGTTTTTCATCATAGCTATATGTGATCACAGCGAATTGTTTTTAAATGTCATTTTGCTTAGATTTAATTTCTAAGCGGGTAGACGTCAATAAGTGTAACTAACCCATATAAACAAAAGCTCTTGGGAGTCCCTCGGTAATTTTTAAGAGTGTGTGTAAAGGTCCTAAGACCAAAAAGTTGAAAAACCACCAGTCTAGCTATGTTTCCAACAGCAGTTTCGACTGACCCCTATCTCAGCCTTTACTAAGCACTCCGAGTAACTTGCTAGTCATCACCCTGACCAAAATGAACTTTTTTTTTTTTTTTTCAAAATGCACCCGTTAAGGACAGGAATTACGTCTGCTATCTGCAGGGACCATTACAGTGCCCTCTGACAGCCATGGTGTCAGCAATAAAAAAGAAATTTTAAATGGCAGCCAGCACCTGCTGTGCTCTTCGAAAACCTTTGTTGATTTAAGCCTCACGCCAACCACAGGCCACATCTTAAGATGTGTGCGGAGTAGAATAATAGTTTACAGGCATGTGGTGAAGATCTCTTCTGTAACTCTCTCCAGTCTTCTGATATTTCAAGCACTCCAAATTCTAAATGCTTGCCCACAAAGGAAATTTAGGTTGTCCTAATTCTACTGGAATCCTAGAATTCCAGCCCCTGCCTTAACTCATCAACCCTTCAAAACTTTGTTTTACAATCTTTTTTTTTTTTTAATTGTTTTTTAGCCCTGGCCAGTTTGGCTCAGTGCTTATGAAACAGAATTTTTGGACTGGAAAACACACGGTATTCTCCTGGGCAGACTAGTTCCCGGGCTCTTGTCCGACGGGGTCAAAGAATGAATCCCCAGACAGAAGGTGGTATAGCAAAGGTGGAAATTTAGTGAAGAACAACTCCCAGGTGGGGAAAAGGAAAGGGTCCCACTGAGCTCCTTTTTCCTACAGCCTGTAAAGGCTGCAGATCTTGGTGCCTTGATATCCCCTCTGATTGGTCACTATTCCCTTAGACTGGTTACTATAGCAACTCCTGGGCTCAAAGGTGGAACCTCACATCTCCTCCCCTCCTTTCTTATTGCTTTCCTATTCCCTTTTAGGATTTCTTCTCCTTTTGAATGAATGGCTTCCTTCCCTTTATTTTGTAAATATAGATCTTTTGCTGTTTCCAGCTCCCTCAGTCATGGAAATATACCTGTTGCAGCTTTTCAGCTCCCCTGTTCTATGGAAATATACCTTCTGCTGCTCTGCAGCCCTGTGCTTCTTCCATGGTCCTCTTAATTTCTAAAATTTCCTAAACCTGTCTTTTTCACCCCTAAAAATTCCTGTTTCAATTAGTGTCGAACTGAAGGGTCATGGGTTCAATCTGGTCAAAGGTATGTACCTCAATCCCCAGCCCTGGTTGGGCCCATGCGAGAGGCAACCTATCAATGTGTCTCTCTCATATCGATGTTTCTCTGTTTCTACCCTGCCCGGAGCCGGTCCATCCTTGCTGTTTCAAGGGACCTGGCATATATGGCATACTGTTCTTAATATATTTGCTCACCTTCTTGGCACTATGTGTTTTAACCAAGGTCACCTCTCCAAGAAAGGTTGTTTCCCGAGGTAGAGATTTTCCCCTGAAGTTAGGTAGGGAATAAAACCCCTTCACTAAGTGCCAGGCGGGTAATTAATCTCTTTAACTAAGAACAATCATGCTTAAGCTACATAATCTTTACTCCCTGGAATGGAGATAAGAAACACCCTAACCTTTGGAATAGAGATTGATAGGATTAGAATCAACTGGTATAAATACAGATGCAACAAGACAATAGGAGACAGAACTTAGG
The DNA here is from genome assembly GCF_000327345.1 of Myotis davidii. Lineage (NCBI taxonomy): Eukaryota > Metazoa > Chordata > Mammalia > Chiroptera > Vespertilionidae > Myotis > Myotis davidii. The sequence continues at coordinate 132,141 of NW_006285797.1, forward strand.
AGACAGAACTTAGCGACAGAACTTAGAAGAACCTAGAGAGGCAGAACCGAGAGACAGACCCGAGAGACAGAACTTAGAGGACGGAACCTACACAGAGCTGAGAGACAGAGGAACTTCGCTGGAGAGAGCATGGCAGAGGATCCTGGACAGAGCCTGGCTGCAGAACTTGGTTGGAGGGCCTAGACAGGGCCTGGCTGAGGAGCCCGGCTACAGGGCCTGGCAACTGAACCTGGCTGGAGAACCTCGACTGAACCTGGCTGGAGAACCTAGCGGGAGAACATGGCTGCAGAGCCTGGCTGGAGAGCCTGGCGGGAGAACATGGACACAGAGCTTGGCTGGAGATTGTGGCTAGAGATCCTGGCAAGGCTGCTGATCAACTGAACGCTGTCTCTGTGTAATTCCTTCTTCGCCGACTCCGTCCACACCTTTAGGGACCCCTGGACCTGCTGGGGTTAGACCCCAGCACACAAGCTGAGAAGTTTTA
>NW_006285797.1:134930-139473 GCF_000327345.1 Myotis davidii
AGTTAGAAACAATAATGAGAGAGAAACATCGATCAGCTGCCTCCTGCACACCCGCTACTGGGGATGTGCCTGCAACCAAGGTACATGCGCTTTACCAGAAGCGAACCTGGGATCCTTCAGTCCGCAGGCCAACGCCCTATCCACTGAACAAAACTGTTAGGGCTAGAAATGAGTAATTTAAAAATGTTTTTTACTTGGAACGTCTGGGATGAATTGCAAAAATAAATCTAGTTTTTATCTTTTTCTGGACTTCAATGTGAAATTTGAAAAAAGTGATACGGGATTTTTGGATTGGAACACACAGTGGTCTCCTGGGCAGGATGGCTTCCCCAGGCTCTTTGTCCATCCAAGTTGAAGAATGAAACCACAAATGAAAGGTGGTATAGTTAAGGTGGAAATTTATTGAAGAACAAGTACATTCTCCCAGGTGGGGAGGGGGAAAGAATCTCACAGCACAGACTCTTACGTGGGAAGGGGGAAGAGTCCCACTGCGTTCCTTTTCCCTGTGGCTTATAAAGGCTGCCGGGTTTATAAAGGCAGCAGTTTTTTTGTGCCTGGATATCCCCTCTGATTGGTCGCTATTCCCCTTTGATTTGGTCACTATAGTAACTCCTAAGCTCAAAGGTCAAACCTCACATGGGACATGTGAGGCCCTCCTCCCTCATTGTTCTCCTATTCCCTTTGGGCTTTCTTTCTCCTTTATTTTGTAAATATAGACATTTTGCTACTCCCAGTTCCCTTATCTTATGGAAATGTAACTTGTCTCTCCCAACTCCCCTGTCTAATGGAAATGTAACTTTTGTAGCTCTGTAGCCCTGTGCTTTTTCCATGGACCCCCTTAATTTTAAAAATCCCCTAAACCTGCCTATTTCACCCCTCAAAATTCCTATGTCAAAAGCATTAAGAAAGCCGAAACCGGTTTGGCTCAGTGGATGGAGCGTTGGCCTGTGGACTCAAGGGTCCCGGGTTCAATTCCGGTCAAGGGCATGTACCTGGGTTGCAGGCACATCCACAGTGGGGGATGTGCAGGAGGCAGATGATCGATGTTTCTCTCTCATCGATGTTTCTAACTCTCTATCTCTCTCCCTTCCTCTCTCTGTAAAGTCAATAAAATATAAAAAAAAAAACTGTTTTAAAAAAAAAGCATTAAGAAAAAATAAGATTATTGCTATAAACAAAATCCAATCCTAAAGGAATTCAATAGAATAAAGCTCAAATGAAAAGTGATTAGATGAAAAATCCCTTTAATCGAGCTGGGAAAAACCATGTTAGAGAAATTTTAGTAAATTTATGAAAGAAAAAAAAATGCTGGCCTGGCTGGCATGACTCAGTGGTTGAACATTGACCTAGAAGCCAGGAGGATAAGGGTTTGATTCCTGGTAAGGCAATATGCCCGGGTTTCAGGCTCAATTCCCAGTGTGGGGCATGCAGGAGGCAGTCAACCAATGATTTTTTTCATCATTGATATTTCTATCTCTCTCCTTCTCCTTTCCTTTCTGAAACCAATAAAAATATACTTTTTAAAGATGCTCAAGTTCTTACAGCTCTTTTTGAATTTGTCCAGCAGGTCTTCCAGCTTTTACCGGAAGGCCCTAATGTGGAGAGCGGCTACAGTGTTTGGATAGGTTCAAGCCTCGGACTAATGAGAGGGCACAGTCCTCTCATGGCCACGTGCAAGTCCCAGATTGGATGGCAGAGCCCTTCCAGCACAATATAACCAACAGTTATAGTTGTAAGCTTGAAACTATGGTTGGAACACGTGGCCCCACGTGTCTGAGTGATGTGGGCTTGATAGAGTTCAGGTGCATGTAATTGAGTAGATTAGAACAGTGTAAACATATTGACCACTCCCTTACTTTGCCTCATGGAATCTGGCTATAAAATAAAGACACAGCTTGTAGTCCATGGCACTATCGCTAGCTCTCTATCAGAGAACACAGCGTCCCACACAGACCCAGCTTTCATACTCTGTCTTTTCTCAATCCTTCACTGCCCACTCTCAGGCTCATTGAACCTGGCTGAGCTGGCTCAGCACATAAGGTACCCAATGTGGGGCTGAGTATGCCATGGCTGTGCCGGCTTACCACACCCTAAAAAAAAATGCTCAGAGAGAAGATGGGAGAGGGTGGGTGGGAAGAGAGCAACCAGCCCTAGCTGGTTTGGCTCAATGAATAAAACATCGGTCTGCAGACTGAAGGGTCCCGGGTTTGATTCTGGTCAAGGGCACATGCCTAGGTTCTGATCTCCATACCCAGGGAGCTAGCAGGAGGCAGCCAATCAATGATACCCTCTCATCATTGATGTTTCTATCTCTCCCTCTTGCTTCCTCTCTGAAATCAATAAAAATATATTTTAAAAAAAGATCAACCAAAGAACTTATATGCATATATGCATACCCCATGGACACATACAATAAGATAGTGAGGCCTGTGGTAGGGGCAGACTATGAGGGGTCAATGAGGGGGAAAAGGGACATATATAATACTTTCAATAATAAAGATTTAATTTTTAAAAAATGGAGGTAAAAAGAGAATGTAGGAACCATAAGGCTGTCATATTTATAAATCAAAGATTTTTTTAAAATATATTTTATTGATTTTTTTACAGAGAAGAAGGGAGAGGGAGAGAGAGTTAGAAACATCAATGAGTAAGAAACATTGATCAGCTGCCTCTTGCACACTCCCCACTGGGGATGTGCCCGCAACCAAGGTACATGCCCTTGACTGGAATCGAACCTGGGACCCTTCAGTCTGCAGGCCGATGCTCTATCCACTGAGCCAAACCGGTCAGGGCAAAACAAAGATTTTTAATCCTAAAAAATCCAACAAACTTGTCACAAATCATAATGTTTTGATTCTATTATTTTTGAACAAGCCAAGCACTTAAATTTCACATTTGTCCATTAATGATCTTTGCTTTTTGCTTCCAGATATAAACAAATCCATGCAAAGTTTGCTAAAAGAAAGAACCAGCATACACTGGGAATGGATCTAACCTCATGCAGGACACTGTTTTAGTTGAAAGATCTATCAGAAAATCATATTATATTGAAAACTCCAAATTAGCTCAGGAAAATTAAATTTGGCAGAAAACAAGGCAACCAACAATGGCTAAAACTGACACTATATTTGTAAGTGACTTGAAAATTATGAAAACTGACAAAATTTGGATCTTGTAAACTTTACCCAGGAAAATTGAGCCTGGAGGAGAGTGAGGCATTGGAAGACATCTCACAATACAGATACAAAAGTTATTTTGATACGAAAAAATGCCGGAAGCCAGTCCATCCTTGCTGCTTGACACAGTTGCTGCAGGAAAGAAACATCTGCACAGCATAGGTTTCAAGGGACCTGGCGTATATGGCATACTGTTCTTAATATGTTTGCTCCCCTTAGTGCTATGTGTTTTAACCAAGGTCACCTCTCGGAGAAAGGTTGTTTCCCCAGGTAGGGATTTTTCCCTGAAGTTAGGGAGGGAATAAAACCCCTTAACTAAGTGCCAGGTGGGTAGTTAATCACTTTAACTACAAACAATCACGCTTAAGCTACATAATCTTTATTCCCTGGAATGGAGATAAGAAACACCCTAACCTTTGCAATAGAAATTGACAGGATTAAAATCAACTGGTATAAATACAGATGTAACAAGACAATAAAGACCAGAACTTCGCTGGAGATCCTGACCAGAACTTGGCTAGAGATCCTGGCTAGGCTGCTGATCACCTGAATGCTGTCTCTGTCATTCCTTCTTCATCAACTCTGTCCACACCTTTGGGGACCCCTGCACCTGCTGGGGTTGGACCCCAGCAAAAAAATGTATGCCATCACTGAAACTTTGGTTCCTACAGTATCAGTTCATTAAAGATCAAAGAGGGGAGACTGGCTGATGTGGCTCAGTAGTTGAGTATTGACCTATGAATCAGGAGGTCATGGTTTGATTCCCAGCCAGGGCACATGCCAGGTTGCAGGTTTGTGAGCTTGATCCCCAGTGGAAGTTGTACAGGAGGCAGCCAGTCAGTGATTCTTTCTCATCATTGATGTTTCTCTCTTCTCTCTCTCTCTCTCTCTCTCTCTCTCTCTCTCAATAAAAATATATTTAAAATATGTTCTCATCATGAAAATTATCTTCTCTGTATTTTCAGAGAGCCTTTAACTGAATGACTGAATGACCGGTTGACCAGTCACTATGATGCATACTGACCAACAAGGGGGCAGACACTCAATGCAGGAGCTGCCCCCTGATGGTCAGTGCACTCCCAGAGGGAGAGTGCCACTCAGTCACAAGCTAGGCTCATGACTGGCAAGCACAGCGGGGCACATGCCAGGTTGCAGGTTTGTGAGCTTGATCCCCAGTGGAAGTTGTACAGGAGGCAGCCAGTCAGTGATTCTTTCTCCTTATTGATGTTTCTAGCTCTCCTTCCCTTCCTCTCTGAAATCAATAAAAATATTTAAAAAAAGAAAGACATCAGCCCTAAACAGCACACAGCCCTGTGGTCCCACCCCCTGCCCCCGGGACATGGTGTTCTGTACATATTTCTGGAGAT
>NW_006285797.1:139786-159092 GCF_000327345.1 Myotis davidii
AAAAACCCAGGGACCATAAGGACCAACCGAAGGCTCGACCAAACACTGGAAGTCAGTCCCACTGGAAGTGCTGGGTTGCCGTGGCGACGCAGCACTGACTGCCAAGGGGGCTGTGGATCAGGCCTGAAGAGAGGCCCAGAGAGGCAGGATCTGATCCGCAGCCTCTGTGGCAGCTGTTGATCAGCTGTTGCCTCTCTATTTCTCTCTGGGCTTCGCCAGCAGCCATGCCTTTGTTTCTCTTCAGGCCTCCATGGGGCTGCTGATCAGCCCCACCTCTCTGATCAGGCCCAGAGATAAGCCCAGAGACGCTGACTGGCATAGAAACCGACCAATCAGAACCAAATCTAGGTGAACTGTGAGGAGCCAATGGCTGTCTAGGAGGTGGAGCTTTTGATGCTGACTAGCATAGAAACTGACCAATCAGAACCAAATTGGTTGGAAGGGGAGGTGCATTGGGGGTGAGATCAGGCCAGCAGGGGAGGGCAGTTAGGGGTGATCAGGGAGGCAGGCAGGTGAGTTAGTTAGGAGCCAGCAGTCCCAGATTGTGAGAGGGATGTCCAATTGGAGAGGGTGCAGGCTGGGCTGAGGGAACCCCCCCTCCGTGCACAAGTTTCGTGCACCGGGCCACTAGTATATTTATAAAAGAAGAAGAAGAAGCTGCAATGCAGAAATGGAAAGCCTTACCTAAGGTAAGAGGAATGTAAGAAATATGTAGCCTCCACTTGAGAGAATTGGAGAGCAAATAAGGTCCTTGGGAAATAGCCAGAATTCGTTTAAATCAAGGAGGTAAAGGTCAAATGCTGAGTTGCAGTGAAATATAACTTTTGACTGGTTAAAGACTCATCTTCCAGTTGAGAAAGCAGTGATTTCCACTCCTAGCACATACAGAACCAGATTCATCAGATAGGATTAAGATAAAATAAGTCTTGCACTGCCTGTATTTGGCCCTTAGCACAGTAGGAACACTAAAGGGCAGGTCCTTAGCCCAAAGGCACAGAAAGGGTAACAGCCCCCCTCCCCCCACTCCCCCAGGGGACAAAGAAGGTGGTGGGTATCCTCCCAACAACTTGCAGTTTCCCAAGATGCACTGAGTCATGTCACCAACAGGAATCTCAGCAAGTTTCAGCAAAGCAGCATGCAGGTCCATTAGGTCAGACTGCCTCAGAATAGGGGCTAAGGAACTTCTTTTTTATGGCTTTTCTCAAAAGGGAGCAGTCCCAGTATTCCTGGGCTAAACAATACATTCATGACTCTTTCCAGTTATATCATTCAAAGCTAATCACTTGTTTGTCATTGGTGTTTGAATTCAAACTATTGAAGGAAAAGTTATAAATTCTTGTGTTTAATTTATCTGCAGATCTGAGAGCCTCAAGACAACGCAGCATTTGCTAGGAGGGTCCAGGCCCTAGGAGAAAAGTTCTCCCAGGTAGTACGGTCAATAAAAATATGTAAGAAGCTTTGCTTATCACAAGCTGGAAATCAGAGCAGAAACTAGAAAGGTGGGAAGAGAGGACCAAGGAAGAGGCTCTCATCAGACTAGAGGAGGGACTGGGAACTGAGGGGATGAGACTGTGGTTCTTCACTAATAACCAAGGAGGTCATAGAGGAAGAGTGCTTAATCGGAAGAAAAAGCTAATCCCCAAACTCCATGGTTGTAATGAATTTGGGATGTTCTAGGAAAAGAAAAACCTAGTATGACTGAATCATAAAGTATGAGACAGAGAGCTGAGAGGTTGGCAAGAACCTAGTAAGCTAGAATCTGTTGCAAACAAAATTGGAAGCCATTGAGGGATTTTTAAGCAAGGAGCAACATGATCTGTTGTTTTTTTTTTTGTTGTTGTTGTTGTTTTGTAACAGCTTTGTTGATAAATTTTTAAAATATATATATATTTCTTTATTGATTTCAGAGAGGAGGGGAGGAAAGAGAGATGGAAACATCAATGATGAGAGAGAATCATCAATTGGCTGCCTCCTGCATGACCCCTACTGGGGATCAAGCCCGCAACCCAGGCATGTGCCCTTGGCCGGAATCAAACCTGGGACCCCTCAGTCCGAAGGCTGACACACTATCCACTGAGCCAAGTTGGCTAGGGCTTGTTGATAAATTTTATGATAAATTTTACATATCATAAAATTTATCCATTTGAATTGTACAATTTATTTTTTTAAAGTCCATTCATAAAATTGCACACCAATACCACAATTAATTTTAGATTTTTGTGGATGGCACCCTAGCTGGTTTGGCTCAGTGGATAGAGCGTCAGCCTGTAGACTGAAGGGTCCCAGGTTCGATTCCGGGCAAGGGCACATGCCTGGATTGTGGGCTCAATCCCCAGTAGGGGGCATGCAGGAGGCGGCTGATCAATGATTTTCATCATTGATGTTTCTATCTCTCTCTCCCTCTCCCTTCCTCTCTGAAATCAATAAAAATATAGTATTAAAAAAAAAGATTTTTGTGGATGGAAAATGGGCCACATACTAAACCTGACAAGCTCAGGGAAGGCCTACATTGTGAGTCTTACCAACTCAGAGACTTCTAAAGTAACCACATGTGAGGGACTGAAATGAACATTTCTTTTTTTATTTTTCACTTTTATTGATTTCAGAGAGTGAGGAAGAGAGAGATAGAAATATCAATGATGAGAGAGAATCATTGAGGGGCTGCTTCCTGCATGCCCCTCACTGGGGATCAAGCCTGCAACCTGGGCATGTGCCCTGAATGGGAATCGAACCAGTGACCTCATGGGTCATGGGTCGATGTTCAACTATTGAGTCACATCAGTCAGCCAAATGTCAGTCTTTACAATTATTATTGTTATTGTGTTAATTGTTATCTATTAACTATCCAATACCCACCAATATAAAAGAAGTATGTGTTTCTCTGTTTTACTCTTTGTTCAATCCCAGAGAATTCCCCACTTGGCTTACTTCTGCCTTCCTAATCCATCACCAATGAATTTCATATAACCCCTTTATGTCTCCTTCTTTTATTCTAATGCATAAAATAAGGTGCAAAACTGCTATTCTCTGGAGCACTTCCTCAATTCATTGAAATTTTGCTTCCCAGCAATTGTTGTCAATTTGGCTCAAATATACTCATAAAAATTCTTACAGGTTTGGACATTTCTTACCTTGACATTGTCATTCCAAAAATAAATCTCTAACTTTTAGCCATCACCACCCAACCCTCATTCTCCCGCCAGCCCTAAGCAACCAGTAATTACTTCTCACTAATCTACTTCTTTTCTCTACAGATTTGCCTGTTCTGGAGATTTCATATGAACAGAATCATAAAACCACCTAATCCTTTGGTTTCAGTTCAAACATCACTTCTTTCAGGACACCTTCCCTAATTCCCTGCACCACAGATCCTCTGTGATGGTCTCTTTTTCCCTAACGCTTACCACTTGTAATTATTTAATTAAGCATGTGTAAATTAACTGTTTAATGTTCCTCCTCTCTCCTATATTGTCCTCTTCAAAAGAGCAAAGATTATACAAAACTGCTCAAACCTTTCCTCATTCCCAGCACAAATTTGGCTCATAATAGAAATCTAATAAACATTCCTTGGCATAATTACTCAAATCTACCAAAAGTGGATTTGCATGAGGACTTTAACCTCTAAGAAAGCATTTTTGTTGTGTCTCATTACCATCTTTTACTGTCTCTATCCAATCACCACACTCCAGCATCCCCTAGGCCTGGGGTCAAAGAGAGTGGAGACTGAGCAACAATGGATATTGGTTCATGAGCCAGGTAGGTCCAGTCTGTCCCAGTCCTTCTCCAGGAAGAAGCCAAAGGAGTTATTTTCAATTGAAGGAGTTCATGAAATGTGAAGATGCAAAGCACTGTTCCTTGGTATTCAGAAGGCCAAGTGTCCAATCCGGTGCGCTCCCACAGGGGGAGTGCCACTCAGCCACAAGCCAGGCTCATGTAGAAGAGGGAGGAGGCGTTTCCTCTATTTCTGAGTAGAACACAGTCAGCTTTGACATCCACCAGACTTCGGGGGATGTGTTGCTTTGTTAGCACCTTGGGGTTCACACTTTTGACAGCTTTGAAAGATGTGACCTTCAGTCTGGCCATCACCATTGTCATGGTGCCTCCCCCTCCCCAAACACAATACTAGTGATTTAGTAGGCAATGAACATGAGGAAAGCTGGGGCAGGATAATAGGAGAACACTGTGAGCTCATGTGAAACCCATTAATAAGATTAAGCTAAATATCTATAAACCAAAACTTAGCCATTGATATTTCTTATGGGATCACTGGACTCTTGTTCCCTCACCTCCACCCCTAATAAAGGTGGCAAGAGGGATGCACTACAGGATAAGGAGATCAAATTCCTACACAGTACATAAGAACTGGAGCACGCCAGCTCCAGCAGGGGTAGGAGGAACTGGATATCCCTTTCATATTACAATGAAATGAAGTACATATTTAGTCATGCTGAGATTAACATTTTAGGCAAATGACAAATGCTTGCATGGTAGTTAATATTTAGCAAAAAATTGGTGCCACACCAAATGGCACCTTAAAAGAATGAGCTTCTAGAAAACGATAATAAATCCAAAACTTAAAAAAAATTATTGTTATTATACATTTACTATAAAAAGTATTAGCAGTTTAATTTTAAAAGTTTGATATTACAGGTCAGGAAAAATTATTGTCAAACACACAGCAATGAAGTTGCCCTTTTAGTCCCTATGTTTTGATTTCTCCCCTAAAAAATGGAGATAATAAGAGCACCTATCTTCTAGAAGAGTTCTGAAGATTAAATAATGTAAGGCTTTTAGAACATTGCTTAGTGTTATCATGGACTACAGAGAAAAAGGCCAACACAGAAAGAGGTAGATACACCTGTAAGCCAAGGATAGAGAGTTCAGGAGAAACCAGCCCAGCTGGCATCTTGATCTTGGCTGTCTAGGTTCCAGAACTGTGAGGGGGGGAAAAAAATACTGTTGTTTAAGTCATCCAGCCAGTGGTATTTTGTGATGGCAGCCTTACCAGACTAAACAAAAAAAGAAAGACAAGAAAAGAAGAGGAAAGAAAAGAAAAGATTTGGTATATGGTAAATGTCCAGATTCTGTCAGCTCTTGTTATTATCTATTATTTCCCAAGCCCATGAGGGGCCTAGAACCTCTCCTGTTAGGTTATCAAGATTAAAAGACTATTCTGTTTTTCACACTTACCCACTCCCCAGGTATTACTTTCTATAGTTTCCTATTCTTCAGTCTTGTCTTTTATTTATTTCAATGGTCAGCATAGTATTTTTAGAGCCTGCATTTGGTAATTCCAATATCTGAATTCTCTGAGGATCTGCTTCTTGCTCGTGGAAGCAGATTGTCTATGGTTGCCGTGCATTGTGATGGCAAATAAAATACTTTGAAGTTACTTTCCTCCAGAAAAATTAACATTTGTGTCAGGGCATGTATAAGTCCTGGACCATAGAAAACCAAGTTCATGTCTTGAATTTTTTGGATGTCCCAGAAGTTTCTACTGGGCTGTAATTCTACATGGGCTCTTTCTCAGTTTGAAAGTACAGCTCCTACCCTAGCCAGTTTGGCTCAATGGATAGAGCATCAGCCTGCAGATTGAAAGGTCCTGAGTTCCATTCCAGTCAAGGGCACATGCCTGGGTTGTGGGCTCCATCCCCAGTAGGGGACATGCAGGAGGCAGCCAATCAATGATTCTCATCATTGATGTTTCTATCCTCTCTCTCTCCCCCTTCCTCTCTGAAATCAATAAAGAATATATTGAAACAAAACAAAAAAGAAAGTACAGCCCCTGTTTATTGCAGGGATAATCCTTTAGAGCCCCACTCCCCCCTTCCCACACTCACACACACACCTTTGCTCAAGACCTGGGGGGACTTATCTTCCTTGCACTCCATAAAGATGTCAAATTCTACTCCCGCCCTGGACCTTGGGAAAATGTTGGCCAAAAGCAGTTTCCTTGTTAGAGTAACTCTCCAGGTTCTTGTTTCCTTTTTCAGATTTGGCCTAATAATTCCTTAATTATTCCTTAATTGTTCCTTGCTGTTTATTCTATACTCTTAAAAATTTTCGGAAGTCAGACTGAAAGGAGTAAGAGAAAGGTGAAAACACCTAAGATAAAAGTAGCAGGAAAACAGAGTTCAACTGCTGGTTTAGACAGTGTGCTTTTAGAGAGAGAGGAAGGGAGAGGGAGAGAGAGAAACATTGATATGAGAGTGAAACATCAACTGGCTCCTGCACAACCTCCCCAAAAGCCCCTCTGGGGATCGAGTCCACAGCCTGTGCATGTGCCCTAATCAGGAATTGAACCGGAAACTTTTCTGTGTGGGGGGACGACCCCCAACCAACTGAGCTGCACCGGCCAGAGACATTTAGTTTTTCTTAAGAGCTGTAGTTATGAGTGTTAGAGCCCTTTGTGTCTTACATATGAAATAAGAGGAAAAATGGCCTCCCAAGAATGGGAAATTTTACAGGCCAAGAAACCAATCTCATTTTAATTTTAACAGCTCATATGCTCTCAGTAAATATTTTGAAGACAAATAAATAAAATTAATAGATTGAGTGCACTTACTGTTCCTCCCTCCCTAAGTATCATTGAAATGATAGTAAAGCAGTACAAATGGGAATAAAACCATAGCAGTAAACAAAATGGGAAAACAGTTGATTAAGCAGAGTTATCAATGAATTTCTGGAAGAAGGAAAATGGATAGTAGTTCGTTGACAAATAACACAAAGCAGAAGCTTCAGTTTAAAATACAAGCATGGGAAAGCTACCGATAGGATCTGAACTTGCCAGCGGAAGATTCTACAGAGGCTCCAGTTGTGAAACTGTCATGTTCCAACATGGTAGTTAGTAAGTCTATTTCTGGAACAACTATTGTGTTTGTCTTCCTGGTATCCCTCTTTCCGAAAGAGCACAGCAACTAGAAGCCCTGAATTTACCAGTAGGCTAAGAGTGGGGGCAGTTTTCCAAAGATGTTTTTAAAAATTTCCTAAGGAGGCCTAAGGATTCTGCTATGAGAGTTTATCTCAGAGCAGTCTCCCCACCCCCATTCTGCCTTTTGGTAGTCCTCCAAACTGTCCTCTTTATCTCTACCTGGAAAGCCTGCATAAAGCTGGCCAACCAGTACTCTCACTCATTTACTTATATATTGCTCCTAGCCCCGGGTGAGGCCTATTGGAGGAACAATACACAGCAGTAGAAACCTACATCAGCATCTATACTAGTTAACCTGGCCTTTTATTTTGTAAATATAAATGGAAAAGTACATATCCCCAGAACTATGAAGAAAATTAAAAATCAGAATGTAAAAGGCCATGATGAACAACCAAACAATCAAAAAAAAATGGTGGAAACAGCCAATTTGGGATGAGAACAGAACTTACAATACTAGTAAGACGGAATTAGTGCCCTCTGAAAAGCTCAAAGTGATGTTTTACCCATAAAACTATGCTAGATACAGTGCTAGGAATTATTAAAAAACAATCAGAAAACACAAATAGCTTTGAAAGCAAAAAGAAATGATTGTTAAAAAAGAAAAGAACTACAAGGAAGTCTCCCGGAATGAAGAGGAAAAAGATGGAGATGGAAAGATGGTATATAGAAGATCAATCCAGAAACTCCAACAGTTGACTGATATGTACTTCACAAACAGAGAATTAAAGAACTAGAGGACAGAAGATTATAAAAGAAATTCAGGGGGACGGGACTGAAAATAAAGTTTTGTGTTTTTTAAAAATATATTTTTATTAATTTCATTGAGGAAGGGAGAGGGAGAGAGAGAGAGAGAGAGAGAGAGAAATATCAATGATGAGAGAGAGCCCTAGCCGGTTTGGCTCAGTAGATAGAGCATCAGCCTGCAGACGGAGGGGTCCTGGGTTTGATTTTGGTGAAGGGTACATACCTTGGTTGCAGGCTTCTCCCAGCCCGGGCCCTGGTCGGGGCTCATGCAGGAGGCAACCAACTGATGTGCTTCTCTCACATCGATGTTTCTCTCTGTCTTTCCCTCTCTCTTCCACTCTCCCTAAAAATCAATGGAAAAATATTCTCAGAAACATCCATCAGCTGCCCTCTGCACACCCCACACTGGGGATCAAGCCCAAAACCCTGGCATGTGCCTGACCAGGACTCAAACCATGACTTCCAGGTTCACAGGTCGATGCTCAATCACTGAGCCACACCAGCCAGGCTGAAAGCAAAATACCTATGAAGGTAGGTATATAAAACAGGTAGCTGTATAAAACATAAAATAAAATATACATATTTTTCCTCATTATATTTCACCTTACAAAGGATAAAGATAAAACTCTAAAAGCTTCCATAAAAAAATAATAAATTAAATAAAAGCTTCCATAAAGAGAATCCAGGTTCATTCACTTGTATAGTAATGAAAATCCAACTGACAGTTGTCTTTTTTCCCCAGCGCGTTGGTTTACTAATAATTCCAGGTGGCACAGAATTCAGGAAAGAACAAAGGCTGAAGAATAGAGCATACTTTGGAGAATTCTGTGCTGCTTTTACTCTGTCCTCACAGTCAAGGTAGACATTATGAATGGGAAGAACTAGAGAGAAGATGAGCCACTGCATGATGACGATTGTTATTGTTATTACAAAAGTTTATACTTAAATGTACAACAGGCTCCAAGAAAACACTTCATTTTAGCTTTGGGTGACAACAGATGTGATGGCAGGGAATCCGTGTGTTAAAACAGGAATGGGATTATGGATCATCATTGCCCTGCCTAGGCGCAAGGAACAGCTTACTTTTTGCCAGATTTCTTCATTCCACCTGTGGCCAGTGGGCCCTTCCCTAAGGCCTTCCCTTTTAGCTCCCAGGAGTTTCTTCTCTTTTTGCTCCTGCTCAAATGCCTGCCTTATTTTCCTCGTTCATCTCCTTGGCCTGCTCCTTGGGCTGATTCAGAGGCTTTCTGTTTTGTTTTATCAGCCAGGCAAAAGAAAAGCAATTAGGAATACCAGCAAAAAATAAAAGCTTTATGAGAAACAGTGGTTTAAATACAGTAAACTGAAATATAGAATGACTTGCATAGTTGATTGAATATAAGAAGAGAAAATATTTTATTTTAAAATATATTTTTATTGATTTCAGAGAGGAAGGAAAAGGGAGAGATAGAAACATCAATAATGAGAGAGAATCATTGATCGGCTGCCTCCTGCACGTTCCACGCTGGGGATCAAGCCTGTGACCCGAGCGTGTGCCCTGACCAGGAATCAAACTGTGACCTCCTGGTTCATAGGTCGATGCTCAACCACTGAGTCACACTGGCAGAGCAGGATTAGAAATTCTTGTACACTCCTAGAAGAAATATAATTATTTCCATTACTTGGGAAAATAAAGAAAGCACGGATTACTAAGTTTTTATCAAATCCATTCTCCTCTTCTTCCTGGACATATAGCTATCTTTCCCAGCTTCTCTTGCATTTAGATGTGGCCATGTAACTGAGTGTTACCAGTGGAATGGGATGAAAAGTGAGGTGCTTCACAAAGTGTGGTGACTACCAGAGGGAAAGGGGGGTGGAGCGAGGTAGAAGAGGGTATAGGGGGCATAAATGGTGGTGGACGGAGACTTAACTGTGTAGTGAACACACACACGGCAGTATATAGATGATGTATTATAGAATTGTACACCTGAAACCTATAAATTTTATTAACAAATGTCACCAGAATAAATTCAATAATTTTTCTAAAGTGATGTGCTTCTCCATGTACTTTTCCCTTTATGGGTTACTGGGATGGCACTGCACAGGGAAACTTGGAAAGCACATGTTAAAAATGGCAAAATCCCTGACAGCATGGTTACCCGAATAGCTGTACGGAGCACGGTCCCCTTCACCCAATCCACTCTGCAAATTGTACGTAACTACGAAGGTCTGAGCACATGCTGTTGTAAGCTTTTAGGTGAATGAGAGGTAAACTGCTGTTGAACTGAAGCAGGGCATTTTGGGGTCTATTTCAGTGGTTCTCAACCTTCTGGCCCTTTAAATACAGTTCCTCATGTTGTGACCCAAGCATAAAATTATTTTCGTTGCTTCTTCATAACTGTAATGTTGCTACTGTTATGAATTGTAATGTAAATAGCTGATATGCAGGATGGCCTTAGGCAACCCCTGTGAAAGGGTTGTCCGACCGCCAAAGGGGTCGCCACCCACAGGTTGAGAACAGCTGGTCTATTTATTACTATAGCCTAACCTTCCCAGGAGCTCACAGTTTGATTCCTAGAGATGCATTTGGCTATATTTAATATCTATATATGGTCATTGTGAGCAGTTCTGTTTCTGGGTATATTTATTCCCTAAAGAAACACAGTCATGTCAACAGGGATGCCTGATGAAGTGAACCAAAATTTTCCACCCTGGAGCTGCATTTTTTGATATTAATTTTAAGCTGTTTATTAAGAAACAAAATACTCAGAAAGAACCACAATTTATTCATTCCTGTATGAGAGTAGTTCATTTTCCCCCTTTTTCTTTCTATTGCCATCAGTGTTGCAATGAACATCCTGGAACAGTGTGGGGACAAAAATAATTAAAACTATTACCAGACTGAAGGGCTCTGTTTGCCTGAACACTTCAAAGCCCAATAAGACACAAACAGGAGCTTGCAGCCAAGAAAGTAAGGATTTATTAAGCACATGGCGCCATGCCCGGAGTCACAGGTAGCTCATGCTCAAAGTCCTGGCCCCTCAATGGCTTTTAGGAGATGGATACATAAAGAAAAAATCATTAATCATGGTGACCAATAGAGTTAGGGTTGTGGTCTCTACTGATTGATTGGTGCTAGGGTAGGGGGTAATTGATCATTGCATTTGGTCCTGATGTCAGCCATGGAGTTGTTTTGTACAATTTTGCAAGGATTTGTTTTGTGGTATCGTTTTGCTTTCCTGGGTCCAGCTAAAACATCACTGAAGCCAAAATTATGTTTAGTTTGCTTGAAAACTCTGTCTCAATAGTCAATAGACCCAGGACTTTTTTTGTAAGACTACTGGATACTGACCAGAACCTCATTGTCCTGCGGGCTCAATGATTAGGCAAGGAAGAGGGAGGTGAATGAATCAGGGTGCCAGGGAGGCCCGTTTGAGTCCAAGAAAAACAAAAATCAAAATAAAAGGCCAGGTTAAAGAAATAAGATTTCTAAGTGGTTACAAAACTTTTTTCTCTCACCTTCTCTAAGTTCTTCTAACTGGGCTAATAATTAAATTAACAGAGACAGATCAACAGGAGAAAAGAAAATTTTTAATATAAGCACATGGAGAATTCACATAGGCATGAAATGCCAAAGGTGAGGCACATTGGAGATATATATATATATATATAGCCTGGTGCACAAAAATTTGTGCACTCAGGGGTGGGGGGTCCCTCAGCCCGGCCTATGCCCTCTTGCAGTCTGGGACCCCTCGGATGTCCACCTGCTGGGTTAGGCCCAGTCCCTGGGAGATCGGGCCCAAGCTGGCAGTCAGACATCCCTCTGGCAGCCCGACAGCACTCGGGGGATGTCCACTAGCCGGTAGGGAGCAGACCTAAACTGTAGTCGAACATCCTTAGCGCTGCTGAGGAGGCAGAAAAGGCTCCCACCACCACCGCTATGCTGGCAGCCATCAGCCTGGCTTGTGGCTTAACAGAGCTCCCCCTGTGGGAGGGCACTGACCAAGAGGGGGCAACTCCCGCATTGAGCATCTGCCCCCTGATGGTCAGTGCACGTCATAGCAACTGGTCTTTTGGTCAATTTGCATATTAGATTTTTATTATATAGGATTTATTATATAGGATAGGATAGTATTTACAAATGCCTTAGTCATTGCTGTGTGTCGGGGGTGGATACGGTGGGGGTAGGTGAGTGGGAGTAGGAATAAGAGATCAGAATTGTTAAAAAGAAAGACAAACTTCGCACTTAGCCTCTTAGAGGCAGATTCAAGAATTCAGAAATGTGTACTTTAAGCTGTGTTTAAGTAGTAGGTCACCAAATTGTCTGCTTTTGGGCCGGGAAGATTGGCTTCTTCCATCGCCGGGGCAACCAAGACTCCTGCTTGCTCCAGCTCCGTGGCTGCCGGCCATCATCTTGGTTGAGTGAATTTGCATATAGTCGCTCTGATTGGCTGGTGGGTGTGGCTTGGGGCATAGCGAAGGTATGGTCAATTTGCATGTTTGTCTATTATTAGGTAAGATATATATATATATATATGTAACATATTTGGACAAAGAAGAAAAGGGTGTGTGTGTGTGATGGGTTATTAAATTTCAGAAGTGATTTACAGGTAGTTGAGGAAGAGAGGAACATACATGGCAGGAAAATCCTTGATAGGCAACTCAGAAGCAATGGGACCCAGGGGCACTCATAAAATGGAATACTATAGAGCAGTAATAATTATAGACACACACGTATTGACATGGATAAGGAAAGTAAAAAAACAAATTGCAAAATAAATCATCTATGTAAAAATTTCAAGGTCAGCATATGAAGAACATTTATATATAATCCTCATCTGTAGTGAAAGTATAAAAATGAGAATAATAATGAAAATTACTAATTTCAGTACCTTAATACTGGGATTGCCATGCTTAATTGTGTTCTGCTTTGCATGACTTTCTGGGGTGCCATTCATGCAAACTACAATGATTACAATCCGCAGTCCTATATGGCAGAGCTAGAAAAGGAAGGTAGAAATATGGGGATGATTTTTTAATTGTATCTAATTTAGAGAAAGAGAGAGAGGCAGAGAGAGAATGGGGGGAGGAAGGGAGCTGATGTGGTCAGATGTTTACTTTTGTTCAATCTTGTGGTTCATTAGTAAACGTATCTTCATTTTTATACTTTTTTATATGCCTGAAGTGTTTTATAATTTAATATAAAAATATAAAAAGGTAACTGAAGAAGATCCCAAGAGCTATTTTCTTTATGATTTCGCTATGAAGTTTTTCTGAAAATATATAACTATTTGTAAGCCAATGAAATTCCTAATAAAAATCTAGTATATTCAGTGATAATATTATACTTGTTTGTTGACTGTGAAATTCTATGCATATACTGTGGTTTACCTACGTGCCGTCAAATAGGAATATCAGATACGCTGGCTACAAAATGATGCTATGGTTTGTAGTGATCTCTACTCTATCAAAATAGAACTTATTACTTCCAGCTGTTTTCTTTTTTAATCCTCACCCAAGGACATGCTTTTTTTTTCTTAAATTGATTTGAAAGAGAGAGAGAGAGAGGAAGGGAGAGGGAGAGGGAGAAATATCAATGTGAGAGTGAAGCATCGATGGTTGCTTCCTGGACATGCCCAGACCAGTATCAAACCCACAACCTGGGAATGTACCCTGATTGGGAATTGGACCAGTGCCCTTTCAGTGTATGAGATGATGCTCTAACCCCATGGTCAGCAAACTGCCGCTCGTGAGCCACATGTGGCTCTTTGGCCCCTTGAGTGTGGCTCTTCCTAAGCCTTACGAGTACCTTAATTAAGTTAATAACAATGTACCTACCTATATAGTTTAAGTTTAAAAAATTTGGCTCTCAAAAGAAATTTCAATCACTGTACTGTTAATATTTGGCTCAGTTGACTAATGAGTTTGCCGACCACTGCTCTAACCAAATGAGCCACACCAGCCAGGGCACTTCCAGTTGTTTATTTTTTCTTTACTGTTAAAAGGATTACAGATGTCCCCTTCCCCCCCTCCCCCTATAACCCCCTTCACCCTGCATCCTCATTCCTGGACTTCACCACACTATTGTCTGTGTTCGTGGGTTATTAATATATGCATATAAGTTCTTTGGTTAATTTCTTCCACCCATCCTCCACCCCCACCTTCCCTCTGAGATTCTACAGTGCATTCTATGCTTCTATGTTTCTGGATCTGTTTCGCTCATCTGTTTATTTTGTTCATTAGATCATGTGATACTTGCCTTTTTCTGACTAGCTTATTTTGCTTAGCATAATACTTTCTAGTTCCTTCCATGCTGTCTCAAAGGCTAAGAGATCCTTCTTTTTTATTGCTACGCTAGAGGCCCGGTGCACGAAATTTGTGCACTGGGGGGAAGGGTCCCTCAGCCCAGCCTGCCCCCTCTCACAGTCCAGGAGCCCTCAGGGGATGTCCTACTAACGGCTCCATGGGGAGCGGGCATAAGCCACAGACTGGCCACGAAGGCTTGGAGCAGGTGCCCTGTGTGTGTGTGTGTATGTGTGTGTGTGTGTGTGTGTGTTTGTCTGCAGGGGGCCTGCCCCCAGCCACGCCTCGGAGGCTCGGAGCAGGCGCCCCTCTGTGTTGATCTTTCAGGCTCCGGTGGAGCTCGGCCCCTCCTCCTGAGCTGGTCGAGACCATGACGGAGTCTTGGCCTCATTTGCATATTACTTCTTTTTTTATGTATATATAGATAGTATTCCATGGTGTAAATGTACCACAGCTTTTTAATCCATTCATCAACAGATGGGCACTTGGGCTATTTCCAGATCTTAACTATTGTAAATAGCACTGCCATGAACATAGGGTGCATGTTTTCTTTCTGATTGGCGATTCACGATTCTTAGGACATATTCCTAGAAGTGGGATCACTGGGTCAAATGCCAGTTCCATTTTTAATTTGGGGGGGAAACTCCAGTTCACTTATGTGAATTCTCCATGTATATGTATTAAAACTTGATTTTCTCCCGTTAACCTGTCTCTGTTGATTTGATTATTAGCCCAGGCAGAAGAACTTAGATGGTGGGAGGAAAAGTATTATCTTTTTAGCCCCCACAGGGCATTAGTGGGAGTTTACAGACGCTTTATGATGGGCATAGATATCACTGGTGGGATGTGGCACCCAAGACAAAACACATGTGTCCTAGGAAAAAGAATGTTTTAGAATATAATAGAAGTAATCCTGTTATTTGCAGATTTTTAATATTTCCTACAACTTTTATAATATCATACTATGTTAGTACAGTTTTGGTAATGTTATTATACTTAAAATCCTTTTTACTTCTTGAAAAAATGTATTTCCAGAAGTCTGTGCAGAACTCATCATGTTATAACCCAGTGATATTTGAATTTGCAAATATAAATGACCATGTATTTGTGTGTGTGTATGTGCATGTGTGTATATATATTCACAATATATGGTGTTCTTGAAATGACTCCAAAACCAAAAGGTAAACATCCATGTACCTAGATATTCAATATATTATAGATGAGATTGTTCTATGATATGTACAAGAATAATTCAGGTTCCTAATGAAAAAAAGATGGTTTTGAAACCCTATTGAATCACTGAAGAAAAACTAAACTGTATTCCATAAGATTTAAAGGTTAAATATATTTTGAACAATTGTAAAAACAAAGAAACAAACAAACACATTGTGTCTTCCATTTGCCTTATTACTTGCCCATCAGTACTTATAAGAGTGAAAATGAAATCCTGTCTAAACAGTATGATGGTCAACCAAAAAGCAAAGTGCACATTAAAGGGCAGGTTTGGTGTGGCAAGTTATATTTTCTTTTTTAATTTAATTTTTATTTTTTAAAATATATTTTATTGATTTTTTTACAGAGAGAAAGGGAGAGAGACAGAGTCAGAAACATCGATGAGAGAGAGACATCGATCAGCTGCCTCCTGCACACCCCCCACCGGGGACGTGCCTGCAACCAAGGCACATGCCCTTGACCGGAATCGAACCTGGGACCCTTCAGTCCGCAGACCGACGCTCTATCCACCGAGCCAAACTGGTTTCGGCTATTTTCTTTTTAAAAATTTTTTAATTTTATTGATTTCAGAGAGGAAGGGAAGGAGAGAGAGAAACATCAGTGAGAGAGAATCATTGATCGGCTGTCTCCTGCAAGCCCGCAACCAGGGATGGAGCCCACAACCGGGGCATGTGCCCTTGACTGGAACCGAACCCGGGACCCTTCAGTCCTCAGGCCAAAGCTCTATCCACTGAGCCAAACCAGCGAGGGCTAGTTTATAAGTTGACCTACAAGTTTAAGGAAATTGGTTTTCATTTATAATAAAGAGCAAAAGGCAAGGTTGTAAGGGATAGTTAACTGATATCATTTCCAAACTTGTCTTTATTACTGATTTTAACCACCAAATTTAGACTTTCTAGAAGGATTACAGCTTGTTTGTTTATCCCCTTTCTTGGCTAAGGTTGAGAACATTTCCCAGAATCCCCTTTTCCATGTGGTTTTAGATTAGAATTGGATAAAAGAAGAATTGGTATGAGATTTGTAAAGTATGTGAAATTGAAGCCATTTTGCTCAGAAGGTCATTGCTGCCAGACTGGGTGACAGCAGAGGCAGAGATGCCTGGGGATCGTGTTTCCTGGTCTCCATTCTGTCTTGCCTCTCTTGCCACCTGCTGGTCCTGAAAAATAATAGCAGCTCCTGACCTAAATGCCTGGACACTCCGCTCCAGACCCAGAAATGAGAGCTACACAAAGGCAACTATTTCCCCAGAGTGACACTTTGAAGAGCCCTCTCCTTGAGCACTCCCTATGCAGTCCCACTTTGGGAAGCAGTTTGGCTTGGTTTCTTGGTTTCTCTGCCAGCTCCAAGTTGTCCACTCACACCAGTTCTTCAGGTGGAATGTTTAGTTGTTATTTCTCTGATCCTCTGTCTCCCTTACCAGACCTTCACTGTCTCCACATGTCTTATATTTACATAAGGTGTAATATTCTTATAACAAATCCCTTATTCTCATTATGTTTACAGTGGCTCTGTTTTCCCACTGAAATACTTGGAATCTTTTGATCTTTCTGCTCTGCCGTCTTTATTGTTTCAGCAATGGCTTTCCTCCTGGCTGCAAAATATGTCTCACGGTAGGGTAGAATAACCATTTGATTACCCTCGTCTCAATATGTCTTAAAATTTTCATATTGTTGTTTACTTTCAAAATTTAAAACAAGCGATAACTCAGAAAGGAATCATACTTATTTAGAGCATAACATAAAAGCATAAGAAAAATGTGGAAAGAAGTAAAAGAAATAAGATGTTGGAAGGGTTAAGAAAAATACATTATGTTCCTTTCTATTGGGTTTCGGGTAGTTCAAATAGGATGATGATAAGACCACAGGTCTGATTTAAAAAGAAAAGGGTACTTTTTAGTTTTGTGTTAGTTGTGGTAGAGTTAAGTGTTCCTGTGCCTTCCACATCATGGAGGAAATTAGTTTTCTCAGGCCCGTGCAAAGGAGTAAGTGAAACAAGTGGCTTCTCTTTAGAATTCCAAAAGCTGAAAATGCTAAGCAAAGTAAGCCAGTCAGAGAAAGATAAGTATCACATGATCTCACTCAAATGTGGAATCTAATGAACAAAATGAAATAGATCCAGAGACATAGAAGCATGCAACAGACTGATGGATTTCAGAGGGAGGATGGGGATAGGGGGTAGGGTGGGGAGAGATTAACCAGGGAATTTATATGAATACTAGAGGCCTGGCTCACAAAATTCTTGTGTGAGTACGGTCCCGAGGCCTGGCCTGAGAGCAGGGCCATCTTCTCCAGTTGCCTGCAGCCAGCCCCACCCCCACCGCCACCCATCCTCGGTTTCATGATGTCTGACAGCTGTGGGAAGGGACTGAGAGGTCGGCTGTTCCCGCCCTCTCACTAGCTTCACCCCACCGCTGGTGGCCATCAGGCAATCAGAGCCTGCTGGCCGGGGAAAGGAACCAAGAGGTGGTTTGGCTCAGTGGATAGAGCGTCAGCCTGCGGACTGAAAGGTGCCAGGTTCGATTCCGGTCAAGGGCATGTACCTGGGTTGCGGGCACATCCCCAGTGGGGGATGTGCAGGAGGCTACTGATCGATGTTTCTCCCTCATTGATGTTTCTAGCTCTCTGTCGACTTCCTCTCTGTAAAAAATCAATAAGATATATTTTTTAAAAAAGTGAGAGTAGTGAGGACTTCAACAGAGTAAGTCACGTAAAGAATTATTTTCTCTTCTGATAAATTTATAAGCAATAATGTAGCCATGCATCACAAATGCTTGAAATGGATGACACAACATTTTGTCAACAAAAGAAAAGTTACTCGTACTAGTTTTACTTATAACTAGTCATAAAAGATGAAATTTTCAGAGAAAGAAAAACCAGTCAGAGAAAGAAGGAGCTTTTATTGATTGTACTCTCAGGGTTGTTAGAAATGTCATAATTGCCTTTAAAATAAATCCATCAGGTAGTAGAATTAGTGGGCATAATCATTTTCTATGTAAAAACTGTTGGTAATTTTAGATCCTCCACAGGAACAACTTGATTTGTTCGCAACCAGTCAAGCAACTCGATGCAAGTGTTGTACTTGGAAGATCATCCTGTCAAGTTTTTTCTCTTTGAGCTGCACTTCTGTGATGGGTTTGAGTCTTTAGACGCACCAATGAGCCTATCAAACCTGGCAGTATTCATTTGGATGTACAGCATCTGTATCAAGCACAACTACAACTATCATTTAATGAATGTCTAAATATTTGCTTTCCTTGGATCTGTTTTTTAATGGCATTCATCTGATAGCTACCCATGAAAACTATCTGAATATATTTTAGCAGCAGAGGCATTTAAATATACTTTTTTATTTCAATCAAAATCTTTAGGGAGAGATTGTGTATGTTTAGATACACTTGTTTTGGTTATGCTATACCCAGCAGTTCAAGTTTAAATTTTGATTGGCTAGTTTAAAGTTCATGAAAGCAGGGACCATGTGTGTCCTCATCAGTTTGTTTTCAGTGCCAAATACATGATACATAGTGTTCACTCCATGAACAGCTATGGAATTAATACACATTTGTTGATTCTAGTTGATTGCAATTTTCTTTTTTTAAAAGGAATTTTAAAAATATATATTTGTATTGATTTCAGAAAGGAAGGGAGGGGGGAGAGAGAGAGAGAAACATCAATGATGAGAGAGAATCATTGATAGGATGCCTTCTGCACACCCCCTACTGGAGATCAAGCCGGCAACTCAGGCATGTGCCCTTGACTAGAATCAAACCTGGGACCCTTCAGTCTGCAGGCCAGTGTTCTATCCACTGAGCCAAACCAGCTAGGGCTGATTGCAATTTTCAATAGCTCACTCAGTGCTGGGAGCCGGTCCATCCTTGCTGTTTCAAGGGACCTGGCATATATGGCATACTGTTCTTAATTTATTTGCTCACCTTCTTGGCACTATGTATTTTAACCAAGGTCACCTCTCCGAGAAAGGTTGTTTCCCCAGGTAGAGATTTTACCCTGAAGTTAGGGAGGGAATAAAACCTCTTAACTAAGTGCCAGGCGGGTAATTAATCACCTTAACTATGAACAAGCATGCTTAAGCTACATAATCTTTTCCCCCTGGAATGGAGAT
>NW_006285797.1:159732-176184 GCF_000327345.1 Myotis davidii
AGAGAACCCAGCTAAAGAACCTGGCGACCGAACCTGGCTGGAGAACCTAAACCGAACCTGGCTGGAGAACCTAGTGAGAGAACATGGCTACAGAACCTGGCTGGAGAACCTGGAGAACGTGGCTGGAGAACCTAGCAAGAGAACATGGACAGAACTTGGCTGGAAATTGTGGCTAGAGATCCTGGCAAGGCTGCTGATCAACTGAATGCTGTCTCTGTGTCATTCCTTCTTCGCCGATTCCATCCACACCTTTGGGGACCCCTGGACCTGCTGGGGTTGGACCCCGACAACTCAGGGCTAGAATTTTGCCTCTCTTCTTGCTCCTAGCCTCACCAATAAGCCAGATTCTCTCTACTACTTTCTACAAAGAAAAAGCCCTGGGGAAACCAAGATGGCGGCATAGGTAAACACCTGAAATTGCTGCCTCACACAACCACTTCAAAACTACAACTAAAGACAAAACAAACATCACCCAGAACCACAGGAAGGCTGGCTGAGTGGAAATTCTACAACTAGAAGGAAAGAGAAAAGCACACTGAGACTCAGGAGGTGTGGAAGTAAAGTGCAGAGGTACAGAGGCACGCGTGCTCGGAAAGGGCTGGCATTGGAGGACGCCAGTGTCTTTTTAATTGGGAGGGAGTCTCAAGCTCCCGACGGCCCTGACTCCAGTTCCAGGTGAGTCTCTGGGGACCCAGACTCACACGGGGAGAAACTGGACTGTCTGGCAGCGGGCGGAACTTGAGGGCGCCTTTCTCAGAGGTGCTTGCAGCGATTACCGTGGGACGCTGAGACCCAGGGGCCTCTTAGGGCAGGACTGAGGCCCAGCCATAGATGTTTGCTCTGCCCTGTTGATTTCCTGAGATCCAAGCTGTGAGCAGAGGCTTTTGCATAGGAATGGGTTGGCCCTTTGAGATCTAAAATTACCTAACAAACTGCAGCTGGGGCAGAGAGAACCAGAACATCCAAAAGAAGGCTCAAGACCCCACAGAAGCTTGCATTCTTCACAGCTGGGCCTCATCTGAGCAATTCCAAATCCCAAACAAGGAAGAGGAATCTGCAGATCTCTCCGTAGCTCCTGCTGGGTAGCCTCAGGAAGAGGCTAAATTAGCACCTCCTTAGAGATCCAAGAGCCCGTGTACCTAGTGGTCAGAGTGGGACCATCCAGATTACAACTCCTCAGATCCATAAGGGACACACTCAGGGGGCAGACTCAGTGAGCACCGAAGCCCCAATGAAGCAAGTCTTGCCCCATAAGTGTGTCTTCAGCACAGAAGTTCTCCCACGGTAGACACAGCTTATTCTCACAGACAATTGGCCTGGAGGTCAATTCCTTCCAGTGATACCAACAATAATCAAGGCTTAACTACAACAAGACTGTGCACAAACCCCACAAGGGGGTGCACCAAGAGTGACCACCTCAGGTAATTGGGAGGCTGAGCCACTGGGCCCTATAGGACACCTAGCACAGAAAGCCACTCTATCAACACAGGGAAGCATAAAAAATGTGGAGACAAAGAAACAGGTCAGAAATGACAGAAATGGAGGAAAGCAAACGACTGGGTATAGAGTTCAAAAGCACGGTTATAAGGTTTTTCAAGAATTTTCTAGAAACCGCTGATAAATTTAGTGAGACCCTTGAAGATATGAAAAAGGACCAACTAGAAATTAAGCATACACTGACTGAAATAAAGAATATTATACAGAGATCCAACAGCAGACAAGAGGACCCCAAGAATCAAGTCAAAGATTTGAAATATGAAGAAGCAAAAAATACCCAACTGGAAAAGCAAAAAGAAGAAAGAATCCAAAAATATCAAGATAGTGTACAGAGAGTCTGGGACAACCTCAAACGTACCAACATCCAAATTATAGGGGTGCCAGAAGAAGAGAGAGAGCAAGATATCGAAAACCTATTTGAAGAAATAATGACAGAAAACTTCCCCTACCTGGTGAAAGAAATAGACTTACAAGTCCAGGAAGTGCAGAGAACCCCAAACAAAAGGAATCCAAAGAGGACCACACCAAGACACATCATAATTAAAATGCCAAGAACAAAAGACAAAGAGAGAATCTTAAAAGCAGCAAGAGAAAAAGTCAGTTATCTACAAAGGAGTACCCATACGACTATCAGCTGATTTCTCAACAGAAACTATGCAGGCCAGAAGGGAGTGGCAAGAAATATTCAAAGTGATGAATAGCAAGAACCTACAACCTAGATTACTTTATCCAGCAAAGCTATCATTCAGAACTGAAGGTCAGATAAAGAGCTTCACAGATAAGAAAAAGCTAAAGGAGTTCATCACCACCAAACCAGTATTATATGAAATGCTGAAAGGTATTCTTTAAGAAGAGGAAGAAGAAGAAAAAAGGTAAAGATAAAAATTATGAACAGTTAATACATATCTATTAACAAGTGAATCTAAAAATCAAATGAATAAAAAATCTGATGAACAGAGTAAACTGGTGAATATAATAGAATCAGGGGCATAGAAAAGGAGTGGACTGACAATTCTCACGGGGGAAAGGGGAGTGAGGGGTGGGGGAAGAGACTGGACAAAAACGTACATCTATGGATGAGGACAGTGGGTGAGGAGTGAGGGCAGATGGTGGGGTGTGAACTGGGTGGAGAGGAGTTATGGGGGGGGGGAAGAGGAACAACTGTAATAATCTGAACAATAAAGATTTAATTAAAAAAAAACCAGAAAGAGTCCTTTCCTAGAAGAATATGTATGTATTAAATTGATGAAAATAATCTAATAATCAAATTTGGGATTTAATACTTGAATAAATTCTAGTGAACATATAAATTAAGCCATATACATAAAATACGAACTAATAAAAATAGAACAGACTGTCTTACAGGCCTATTTTGTTAGTATGCTGATTTCCTAATGATTGAATTCAAATTACGGAAATACCCTAATAGAGATTTCCCTGGACTACGCGGTTCCTTGCGAAGGAAATAAGGTATTTATATATGTTTAAACTGGAAGCAAGACTAGTTACAGGTTTTATCATGTTACATAGTTTGCATTATGATGACTTGTTTCCCTCAGGCTGAATTCTTGGTTGACAAGAAATGGAAGTTGTTGGTGAAGTTCTGTGGGATCATCTTATTAACAGTATTGGTGGACTTGTAGTGTGAGCAAATTTCTAATGAACACAGACAACTGAATGGAATAATTAGTGAGTCACACCTATCCAGGTCCCATTAGATCAAATGGGAGCTGAATGCTGTTGCTTACTTCTTCAGACTAGGACTCTTTTGAGTCCTTATATAAATTAAGCTCTAGGGAAACAAAAGTATAGTATTCTCATTAATGAGCACTCATTTATAAAGTTAGTCTATAAGAATTTCTCAATTAACACTAACATGTGTATTACATTCAAACCAGTTGTAATTTTCTTGCTAATCAGTGTAGCCAATAAAACAATGCAAGCAGCCCTGGCTGCTGTGGCTAGTTGGTTGGAGCATTGTCCTGTACACCAAAAGGGGGCAGGTTCAATTCCTGGTCAGGGCATATACAGACTTTGCAGGTTTTGCAGGTTTTATGCTGGGTTGGGGCAAGTGCTCAATGTTTCTCTCTCTCTGCCCCCCTGTCTCATTAATTTAAAAACAACACTGCAAACATATGCAACTGAAATTTAAGTTTCAGGGTTGTATGAAGTCAGTAAAAGAGAACTGCTTAAATCACAACAAAACTATTGTAAGTAATTGATAGAGTTAAAACAATTTAAAAAGGAAAATTTATAAGGATGCCATAGTATAAGCTTTAAGACAAAATTGTCTTTGGGATATTTACACAAAAATGGCCAACACTGTCATCATAGTGCATAAGTCAAAAGTGAAATGGACATTATGTTGTTTATCTTACCATTTTGTTGGGAAAACTATACTCCATTACCTCTTCCCTCCATCAACACTTAATTCATTAAATTGAAACGGAATGAATGAAGTTTCATATTAGTGTAGATTCTTCCATTGTCACCGTTTAGAAAAATGTGTTTGGCTATCTTTATAAATGGATAATGTCAAATTTTCCCAAAGTGAGTTCTGCAGAATGCTGTAGTCCAGGTCATCTGTGAAAAACAAACAAACACAGGGATTCACAGCTGTGTAGGATATTTTCTCTTTCTCTCTCTCTAGTCTCCCTTCTGCTCTGTGCCCAAAGGGCTGATCTATATATACTACAGCTTCCTTTGCCCTGTGCCTTCCTCTGGGATTGAGGAGGGGGGAGGGAGGGGGGGGAAGAGACTAGCAGAACGTTAAAGGGCATCAGAAATGAGGGTGGGTATTTATTCCTTGCCTCCCTCCTGCTGGATTAGCACTAGTTCATTGGCTGTCTTATTACTAAGGTCACAGCTTTGGTGAGATTGTCCTCTCCATGTTGCTGTTCCTCCAGTTCTGTTAACTGCTCCCCCTCTCTTGCACTTTAAAAAAAAATCTGTTTTTCATCAGAGAGGAAGGGAGAGGGAGAAAGAGAAACATTAATGATGAGAATCAATGATGGCTGCCTCCTGCACGCCCCCTACTGGGAATCAAGCCCACAACTTAGGCATGTGCCCAAATTGGGAACTGAACCATGACCTTTGCCTCATGGGTCCACACTCAACCACTAAGTCACACCGGCCAGGCCTCCCTTGCATCTTTAGGTCTAGAGATGGTAATAATACTGCATTCTCCCTTGTTCGTTTCCCTCTATTAAACGTTTCTCAGTACCCACTGTGAGTGTGCCATGTTCCCTTCCAGGATGCTGATTTATACAATAGTTAAATATTATATTACCTTCTTGGAAAGATTAAAAATTCACATTAGCAGTAGAAAAGTATAAAGACTCTAAATAATTTAGCAGTAAATAATGTCTAAGTTTAGCCTAAGTCTAGTGTTTGTCAACCTTAAATATTCATGGCACCATTTTACTAACAATATATCTAAAAACATCCCTGAACACATTAGACTATAATAGTCCTTGCCTTAAAATAAGCAAAGCCAAATATAATGGTTTATAGTCTTGATGACTAAGAATAACCATTAGCAGTATCTGTAATTGTTCTGTGCTGTGTGCAACATTGATGGCCTGAAGGTCTACTGAGGTATCCACGCCTAAGGCTGTAAGTCATAGCATTGAGTGTCCCAAATGGCTGTGCCTCTTGAAATCGGTTTAGTTATATAATCCCAGTCTCTCAATATCCAGCTGACAAGTCTATCTTACCCATATGCTTCTCTCCCCTGTGCTCTGCACCTTATTTACCACCTCTAGTCTGGCAGGACATCAAATTACCAAAACTAGATAAAGTTATATTGAAAATATTAAATATGCTTCAATAGGCACCTGTGATTCCCTAATAAGCACACATTAGTGCCTAAACCTCATGTCTGTGGTGGTTGCTTAAAAACTTGGTCCCCTTATGCTTGATATTTCAGTTACATGGGATGATGCTGTGGAAACACTCTTTAAGTCCGCTTTTAAAATTCAGATGTGGTAGCTATGTGTATTTCTGGCTTATCAGAACATGATAGGATTGCATTTTCTGTGCTGAATGGTTATGTGACTAGTTCTGCCCAATGAGTTGATAGAAGTGTTATGATTTTTAGACAAGAACTTAATTGTGAGAAACTCCAAAGCTGCCCCCCAACCCATTTTTTTGGGTCACAACTAGCTCTGTTCCACAGAGTAGATGTTCCATCAGTATGGGTCCCTATAATGTATGTGAAGCTTAAGTGAGAAATAAATCTAAGTTACTTTCAGATTGGGTGTTTCTTAGCCTATTCTGATTTACTTCAAAAAGGTTATTCTGCAAAAACAGAAAAGGGTTTGATCAAAATGAAAGTGATGTCACATGGTTTTTATTAACAGTTAAGGAAAATGAGCATGAGTTACAAAAGCAGTTGAACTCATACAAAAGCTTTAACTGGTTTCATAAAAAATGGTCAGGCACGTGTAGTCATAGCTGTGTGTAGTGAACAGTCACACAGTTTTAAACCCCTGAGTTCTACCACTTATTAGCTAGTAATCTACCTGGAGGCTCAAATGTTTTATGTATAAAATTAGGGTAATATAGGATTACCAGGTAATCCTATATAATAAAAGCCTAATATTCTAAGTGTCCGATCGACTGGTCAGCCGTTCAACCAAACCGTAATATGCTAATGTTATGCTAAGGCCGCTCAACCACTTGCTATGAAGTGCACGGCCCACCAGGGGGCAGATGCCCCAACTGGTAGGTTAGTTTGCTGCTGGGATCCGGCCGATTGGGACTGAACAAGACAGGCCAGACACGCCCTGGAGCCCTCCCGCGGTTCCTCCCCGTCTGGCCGACCTCTCGCGTCTCTCCCCAGCCCAATTATGCACCAGTGAGATCCCTCAGCTGGCCTGTGCCCTCTCGCAATCCGGGACCCCTCGGTAGATGTTGGAGAGCTGGTTTCAGCCTGATCCCGCAGGCCAGGCTGAGGGGCCCCACTGGTTCATGAATTCATGCATTGGGCCTCTAGTCAAATTATAAGTCACCTGACAATACTACCCTTAATAAATGGCATTCCTTACTATATTAACCGACTAGTCTGGCAATATATATCAAATAACTTCCTATATACAAGGTCTCAACTCATAGTTCTTTCTTATTAGGTACTAGTGACTGGTGCAAGGATTTGTGCACATTGAAAGGAAATTAATTAGAAGGTGGCCGGCAGGACAGGACTGGGTGAGAGGGACCACACTCACCCTGGAGCCAACCTCCTGCAGTCCCTCCCCAGCGAGCTGCACCTGGGGTGGTGGTGTGGCTCGAAGGGCATCTGTGCAGTGAACATCTGTGATGCTCGAAGGGCATCCTTTGGCCTGGCCTATGGGAATTGGGCCAAAACCGATTATGACATCCCCCGAGGAGTCCAGGAGTGCGAGAGGGCAATCTGCAAAATTGCTGTCCTACAGGGTGTGGAAGGCAAACGCAAGTGTGCAGTAAACCAGATTTGGAGCCAATGCCCCAGCAACAACATAACTCACAGCTGAAGGTGGAATCATGTGGCCCTGAGGAATCGGGGCTCCCTCCTCTCTGGTTTCGAGGTGTGTCACCTGAGAACCTCTGCTGCCACGTCATTGCAGCTCAGCAGCTCCTGTGCTGAGTGTCTGCCCCGTTGGTCATTGCGCATCATTGCAACCAATTGGACACACACACACACTAGAGGCCTAATGCACGAAGATTTCGTGTAAGAATGGGCCTCCGTTCCCCTGGCTGCTAGCACTTTCTTCGCTCTGGCCTGGAGCCACCTTTCTACCTTCCCATGCTGCCGAGGCCTGGAGCAGTGTTAAAGGCTTGATTTGTCGCCATGATGACGCAAGCATCCTGCCCGATGCCGTTCGGAGCCTGCACATGCAAATTAACCTGCCATCTTTGTTGGGCTAATTTGCATACCCACTCCTGATGGGCTGGTGGGCATCATGAAGGTACAGTCAATTTGCATTTTATTAGTGTAGATAGAAGAAATCTCCCAGGATATGAGTATTCCTATAATAAATCATATTTATAAGATGGAAAATGTTTGGATAGAAAACAAATCTCACTGTATACTATACAGATGAGGTTTAACATTTTTAGCACCATATATACAATCTAACATTGTAAACTGTCTCAAACTCAGTATGTTTCATTAATCATGATGGCATCTCCTCTCAATAAACACAAATGCTGCTTTATGGGGTATGTAATAGAGAAA
Organism: Myotis davidii; assembly: GCF_000327345.1. Taxonomy (NCBI): domain Eukaryota; kingdom Metazoa; phylum Chordata; class Mammalia; order Chiroptera; family Vespertilionidae; genus Myotis; species Myotis davidii. Next base: position 167,444 of record NW_006285797.1, read on the forward strand.
TTATGATTTCATAATCTACATAAAATTTTCTTAATAGGCTGCATTAAAAAAATAGCCAGGTTAAATAACTTAGCCCCAATCACAAAACAGCAAAGATTTAAAAAACCAAGGATTCCAAGGTCCCCTCAAGAATGGAGTATGTTAAGTGCTGAACTGTCCTGAACAGATGGAAGCAAATCTTTAAAACAAAAATACTGTTTTTCACTCAAATTTCAGTCTTTTATTTGGTTGTAACTGTTGTTTTAAAAAAGAAACAGACAAGGACCTTTTAAGATGACCTATGTACGCTTGTTTCAGATGACTGAAAGAAACATTTGTCAAGCCCTCTTGTGCCAAACACTTGTTTAAATTAATTAAAAACCTAGTTATATAATTTATGAGAAAATTGAAGCTCAGAAGTTGACCCTAACCAGTTATTTGGTGGAATTGAACTTCAAATCAACAAGGACTTCCCCTTCTATATATGCTGTTTCCCCTCAGTACAGAATAGTACATAACGGTTCAAAACTATCTAAATCTCTAAAAAGCAGTATAAAATGAAAAGCACTTTTAATAAACACTTGTCATGACCCTAAGAAATTGTCTATAAGGAGCTTACTAAAATGACAACTTCATTTAATCATGCATTTAAAAAAAACTACTTCAAATGGTGCTAGCTACTAAGTGAAACCAATTCAGTCTTAACATGTTCTAAAGTTAATTTTAAGCAAAAACAATGTCAGTGATGATAAATGCATCTTATTTATTTAGATGTTTAAGCTCTCGCACTAAATTTTTACAAGCTGGTGAACACTGACAAATTATTTCTCCCAGAGAACTATAACCACACATTCCCAAACAGTATAAATATATGGTTGAACTAACATCAATACATATCACCATTTTATCAATTACATAATAAAACAAATTATCAAGTATCCAAATATTAAGTTACACAGCTCAAAAGGCATATAAAATATTAGATGTCTGCTCAGTTCATTAGCAGGAACCCACTTCTTTTTTTTGCAACAGGGTTGGAAGGGAAAAAAAAATCACACTTCAAACAAAAATAAGTTGGTAAACTTCAGAATGTATGAAAAAAATACAAGAATTCAGAATTTTTATGATTAAGAATCGTTTTAGCTACAATAAAGCATGTCTACCTTTAAAAAAATATTTACCAAAGAGCATATTCTACATGTTCCACACAAGACAAAGGCAACATTTTACTAAAAATACTTAATAGCCCCCTCTCATTCTTTTCTCAGGCCCTCCCTATAGGTTGCACATTAAGTGCAAACGTTAAAATTAACTGTAAGGCTTTGTCTGGAGACATTAAAGACATGTGCTTCTATACAATGCAGATTTTCAAAATGGAGGCTTTCCATAACAGCACAAAATGAGATTTATAGAAAGACATTAAATAATAACAAAGACTTTGTATAAAAATCAAAAAGTTGAGCAAACCTGATGTATACTTGTATGAATGTGGGAGATGTAAACATAAAGTGAGCAGGCAAATAACCATATGGGCCCTACTTTCTATGTTTGAAATGACTGAAGGGATAAACCACATAAGGTCCAGAGTGTTCATAGTTCCTGGGATTTTAGTTTTGTATGAAACTAAAATATACAAGTATTGTGCTGGGTATTTTGGCACCTAATCTTTCTAAATCTTTTATATTTCGGTGAGATTCTGACATGGGAATAGATTTAAAGACATAACTCAATACTGCATGATTTCAGGAAAAGTAAATTGGTACAAATGATAAGCAGATTTTAAATGCTGAACAGTAAGAATCTTTTGCAGTGTCAAAATAGGTTGATCAGAACCCGAACATAGAGGTTGCAATTCCGTCAAGCTTGTGGCCTGTTAAAACTGATTTTCAACCCTCTTTTGGAAGCTTCATTAGACTTATTCACCAAGCCAACATGTTGGCTAATACATATGACAAATTAGGTCCTATCTCAAGTTCCACTTTCAAGGCAATGGCATCAGGCACCCGTTTTATTGAATGCAACAGTTGTTTCTATGACCACTGGACTCTTTGAAGCGCAGCCGCATTTTAGGACGATACTTCTCCAAATACAGAAGTTGCTTGCTATTAAAAGCTCCACGCCGCTTTCTGAAAGGGAAAAACAAAACATGTAAGTAATTAAAGCAAAAGCCCTCCATTAATAAGATTCACTGTGCTATAGGCAGTTATGACCACTCTTTTGGCACTTTGTTTTGACTAGAGGCCCGGTGGCACAAAATTTGTGCACTGGGGTATGTGTGTCCCCCTCAGCCCAGCCTGCACCCTCTCCAATCTGGGACCCGTTGGGGGATGTCCAACTGCTGGTTTAGGCCCAATCCACAGGGATCGGCAATCGACGTCCCTCTCACAATCCGGGACTGCTGGCTCCCAACTGTTCACCTGCCTAATTGCCAGCCTGATCACCCCCTAACCACTCCCATGCCAGCCTGATCAACGCCTAACTGCTCCCACGCCAGCCCGATTGCCCCCAACTGCCCTCCCCTTCAGGCCTGGTCACCCCCAACTGCTCCCCACTTGCTGGCCATCTTGTGACCACACGGGGGTGGTCATCTTGTGGGAGGGTATGAAGGTCAATTTGCTATTACCTCTTTATTATATAGGATTACTACACTGTGACCTAATGCAGAAATATGGATAGGCATACATGTGTAAATAGAATGCAAAAAAGAGAAAAGATCTTTACTTCTAGGTTTTTTTTTTTTTAAATATATATTTTATTGATTTTTTACAGAGAGGAAGGGAGAAGGATAGAGAGTTAGAAACATCGATGAGAGAGAAACATTCATCAGCTGCCTCCTGCACACTCCCTACTGGGGATGTGCCCGCAACCAAGGTACATGCCCTTGACCGGAATCGAACCCGGGACCTCTCAGTCCGCAGGCCGACGCTCTATCCACTGAGCCAAAGTGGTCACGGCTACTTCTAGGTTTTAATACTATCTTAAAAATGGTCAGATCAGCTGCTAAAAAAAAATCTGCTTTCACAGTAATATAAAATTTAACTCACTCCCATACAATGAAAAAGTAAAAAAAAATTTATTACTTACTGTCTTATGAACTGTACTGCATCTTCATATTTCATTCCACCTTCGATTAATGCTAGGGCAACAAGCACCGGAGCTCTGGTAAGGCAAAAATTTTGATAAATCATTTTCACAAAACCAACCCCTGAATAATTCAATATTCTAAACATTCCCTAATACAATACTATTTATTGCACTTCTTATATAAGCAATACATGTAGTAAATGTTGACTTACGTTAAAAAATTAAGTACCAGTATTTTCATATTAAACCTAGATTTTATCTAGAATCAAAAAAAAACTATGCCCGTAACTATTATTAAAGCCTAGAAGTTAAAGCTTGTATTATTGGAAAAGAATCTTGCAAATATTTAGGGGAGCGCACAGGTGTTGATAACTGTAGATAATTTTTTCCCTAAATTCCAAGCACTGAAAAATATTTACCACTTAAAAAAATTTTTTTTTTTAAATGTCATTAACTCCTTTCTAAAGATCTTCTAGAAATGTGCTTTCTAGGGTAACAAGTTCCTACCGAATCAGATTGCTAGGATCAAGGACCCTATCAAAAGTACACCACATGCAAACTACCTTAGAGAGAATTCACTATCTTTCTTCCCAATAGGCTTAACAGTGACTCCAATGCCATGGATATAACCTAGCACACATGATTAACTGTATAAGTGATTATGCACACAGAGCCAAGTGTAAATTGTAGCTATAGCATTTGTTAGTTCCAGCTGTACTGAAGTACTACTTTTTAATTTAGTTCAGTAAGTAATTTAACAAAGCAAATTGATTCACAAAGTGATTACTGAGTTTTTATTGGAGTCAGCATCAAGTTTTACTAAAAATAAGACCAATACCATTAACTGGATTTGAGAAATTCTCTTACCTTCCAAGGCCTGCAACACAATGTACAGCAATACAACAACCAGGTTCTTCACGAAACTTAATTTTTACTAGACTTAACCAATCATCAACAATCTGGTTGGATGGTGGTGCACCATCGTCAAAAGGCCAATCCTAAGTCAAAAGAAGAAACATTTTAGATTTTTAATATAATACCACTAATAATTCTAAATTTAACACTCACTTTCAAATGCATCTTAACATATTTAAACTTGTTTTATGATACTCCAATGTCAATGAAATGTAAATGCCAAACCTTTATAAAAAAATCTTTTAATGCTTCAAACCCTTGCTTAGCTTCACCTTTATTTTGAAATTAAGATACTGCACAATTTTGTGACAATTTAAAAAATTAAGCTTGTCAATGATTTATTTCAATAAACTTTTATAGTACAGTATCATAAAGACAGGAATTATCAAATACTTACAAGAACTTGGATGCCTTCTTTCTCCACCAGAGTAGTGTCATAAGTTGCTTCACATACTCTTACTATTGTGGTAACGCCATACTTCTTAAGTTCCTGGATAAAACACATAAAAAAATACTCAGTAGTCTTTATACCATGTCACTATTGTCACCATTTGCCATTATGAGTATCTCTCCAATAGGTATTGAAGGTTACCAAAAAATCATGAAATGAATGGCATAACCTATGTATATTTAATAGGGAAGTGAGATCTTGTTTTAAAAATGACAATACTAAAATAGCATAAAAGGATAAGGGAATGTTAAACATTACACTTTTTAATAAATTAAAAGTTAAAAAAAATATTCCCAGCCCTGACCAGGTTGGCTCAGTTGATAGTGTCAGCCCAAGGACTGAAGTGTTCCAGGTTTAATGCACGTGGGCTGCAGAGGCTTGATCCCCTGCCCTGGCTGGGTGAGTGGGAGGCAACCAAAGGATGTGTCATCTCTCTCACATTGATGTTTCTCTGTCTCTCCCACTCCCTTCCACTCTTTAAAAAAATAAAATAATCAATGGAAAAATATCCTCTGGTGAAGATTAACAACAAAAAAACCCCAGGCCCTTCATATAGTGAAGTTTTGTTTATAGTTATGGTGACCTACTGGTTAGTTGGAGATGAAGCACTAATGAAAGAGAATTAGAAGTGATTCAGAAATAAAAGTAAACAGAACCAAAGGAATAACTTGACTTAACTCCTTAAATTACATGTTCAGGACAGTATGTAATTTAGAGGCTTAAAGGTACGTATATTCAGAGACTCAAACCCTATCACTTAAAACTACAGGCTTCAAGAATCACACTGCATTTACTAAAATCTTAACTCTTCTGTCTTAAAAAAATTATATATATATATTGCTTGACATCAAAACTATTCTATGATCTGCAAGGCCTATTGTTTCTGAGCATCTGCACATATTTGTAAAATACATATGCGTCCAAATACATCATTCAGCATTCCTTCCTTATAGTCAAAAGAGGCAGACAGCGAGGCAATTTTGGTGACAGCAACCACTAGGAAGTAGAATTAGTTAACTGGAAATTGGATTGTACATATCAAATGGGGTCCAAGATATACATTAATTTTGGCTTATAGTATTAGCCATTACACAAAGCTGATATATAAACAATCCATGTAAATGGCAACCCACCTCCTACAAATTTCATATAAGAGCCATACTATTAACACTGTCCACATAAATCTGAAGTAAGCAAACTTTGAGGCATGAAGAACTAGATGTTAACTTGTAAATCTAAAGCAACTCAATTACATGTTCGTGAAATGTGTAACAATTTACCTTTAACTTAAAAAGACAACACTGATACTTCATTTCTGGGACTTGGAACTGTAGGCATTTATCTCAGAATTTTCCAAAATATTCTGTTATACAAAAAGCTCCACTATCAAACTGTAAACAGTTCAAGAAAATTTATAAAAAGTATCAAACCTTACCTCTATGAATTTGTTTAAGGTCGCATTGGTTGGATTGTGTGTAATAAGAAATCTCATGTTCTTGTATGTGACTTCCACAGGAGCTGGGCGGTTCATTCGAGCCATGATAATTTAGTTAAAAAACACTCAATAAAGTTATGAAAGAATTTAAAAATTGAATACAGAAATGATGCAAAGAAACTGAGTCTACTTCAATATACTCCACTTGAAATTCTCAGTGCTTTGAGTGAAGTTGGGAGTAATGGGAAATGAAATGAACCTCCTAACAAGAAGCAGCAATTCTTCAATCCAGTAATACTGAGGCAATAGAAAGGAAGTGCACTGAGGTTTACCCCATCCAGGTCAGAACTCTTGCAAAATGCTCTGCAGTTTTCAATTCAACACCTCTGTGTCCAGGTTAACCACTCATATGGGGGCTTCTTGGTGGAGTAGTAATGAATTTCTACAGTTCACTTGTCTGCATAGAGGTCGTGCTGTGCCTGGCAATAATCTCCACTGCCCTTCAGAAACTCCATAAATGTGTGACCAAGAACACCACAGAACTGCTGTTTAAAAAAGAAAGGGAGAGAGAAAGAGAAAGTTATTTTCCAATTCAAAAGGAACATGTTATTCTATTAAAGTACTAAGTACACAATGAGCTTTTCAAATTTGGGTCCAAGCTACCTTTTTAACTTCTCCTTGAACCACAAAAATAATACAAGAATTACAGGTTTAATCAATATGCATAAAACAAGCATTCACAAATAAGATTATTTAAGTTGAAATTAATGATCTAAAACACTCCTCCCTCAAAGAATACCACTACCATATCTGGACAATGTCCCTTTTAATAGTTAGTTGGTTGTTTTACATTGTTACAAAATATATGTACAACTTTCTGTATCGATTTTCTCAACTAATAAAGTATTTTTTACATATAAAGTTTATGAAAACTTTGAAGCTGTTAGTCTTCCCATAATTTACTTACTTTTCTAAAGACAACCAATATATTGTTGAAAAACAAAAAACTGGTTCTCGAAAATGATTACATATAAATTATGTCATTTGATCCTTAATGACCAATTAATTTATCACTTTCTTTTAAAGATTTTCCTCATTTAAGTCTCTGGAAGTTAACAAAGTTGTTATGTGAAGTATTATAAAAATGTATGTTTATAAATGAAAACAAAAAAACAATTCCTATTTATAACTATAAAAGATAATTTCAATAATATTCTTGTATTTTAAGACCAAAATATCATTCATCCAGCTTAAAACCAAATCTAATTCAAAAGAGAAGTGGTAGGTAGTGAAAATTACTCTGCACTTCTTTCAAAGGTCTCAAAACCAAGGTAACTACTACCACCAATACAAACATTTATATTTTTCCCAAGTTCCCCGTCAAGAACTAAATCAGTTTTCTGTTACCATAAAACATTAAACGAATATACACAAGTTATTCTCAGAATATGTACACAAAAAGCATCAATGTCAAATGTTATCTCCTCCCAAGTAGTCCTGTTCATATGCAATTTGCTTACTTAGAATAAAAAAAGGAATATTATTAGCAGGTTAACAAGAGCACAAAGTGCCAGCCAGCCACTGCTCCAAAAAGGTTATATTTATTCTCATGGGTCTATTGCCAAATAAAATAAAATTTTGTAACAAAAGTTTCCATTAATTTTCTACATTTAAATTTAAATATAAGCATTTAAAAGTCTTAAAATTAAATTTAAACTATGTGCTCCTATTTTCACTTACATCTTTAAATAGACTCCCATGTTAGTCACAGTTTCTAGAAAAACTTAACTGAAATTTGAATAACCCACACAGAAATCTAGCAGATCACAGAAAATATCCAGTCACAAACCAAGGTCATTTTTCTGCCAAAACAAAGGTTTTCCTGTAAGATAATTTTTATTATTCCAAATTTGCTCAAATGAGCCCTTGGAGGTTGTTACTTCACTTGCTAGCTGAGTTAAAAAATTAGTGACGCTACTAATTTTTTATCATTAAGGACTCTACTCTCATAGTAACCTGGAAATAATTCCAAGTCTAACCTCACCTCAAATCCTAAATATAACTTTCTTGAATTAAAAAAACATGTATTCTTGCAACTTTCTGATGACATACTCTAAATTAAAGAAGCCACTTGTAAAGCTGTTAAAGGCAATGAGTCTTCAGTATTCTGATTTCCAGGTACTATTCTTTGGCAATTGTAAGCCAATTTGTAAGCAGTTTTATCAGCAAGAGGAGAAAACAATATAGAAGTAATTCACTTAGCGAATGTTATTTTTTTAGAGTGGAGCCAGCCAGCGGCTGGAGGGGGCTTGGCGGGGGGAAAGCACCTACCAGAGCAGCAGGCCCCACTGACCCCTATCACCTTTCCTTTCTTCCCTAGTCACCCGCACCCCTCCCCACAGGAAACTCGTTCTCTAACAGGCAGCTCAGAAGCACCAGCGAATTTCTCCTCTCATTCACGAGTTGCATATAAAACAGGGGGAAAGGGCAATTTCAGAAGCTTACGTCAGATCAGATCGCAGAGTCCAGGCAGTTAACCTGTGCGACAGCTTTACTTCGCTGGGGCCTGTCCCCCTTCTACTTATAGGTTAGGTAACGCATCTAGAATCGAGCACGTCTGACATGCCACCGAGTCTCGGGAATGATCTAGCTTTCTGGTTTTTCAACTAACTTACTACCATCAAGCAGAAAACTCACATAAAGTTACAGGAAGCACTGTCGCAGGATTTGGGTCCCACGCAGGCCCACTGGTGGCACATAACTGAGTGCGTACCCTCGGCATGAGCGAGGGGGGCTTCCGCCGACACAAGGCGAACCTGACAACCCGGCTCGGGTTGGCGTCGGCGGCCCCGGGCCCACCGGGAGCACATCGCGCCG
>NW_006285797.1:177485-180456 GCF_000327345.1 Myotis davidii
AGTAGGGCTCTGTGGGGTGGGCCAGGTCGGGGGCGGGAGAGGGACGGCAGCTTCCGATCTCTGGATCGGGGAATCGCGCCGCCAACCCTGGGTCCTGCGAAAACCACCGAAGGCGGCACACGTTGCACGGAAGGCATGAAGTCTGCCTCCAACTTCTAATGCAGTCCCTTTAGGTCTGGAACCGGGTCTCAGTGCCGACCCTGCCGGCTTCGACCCTAAGTCATCACCGCAGTCATCGTTGCCAGCGGTGCACCTTGGCCTCCGATCTCCGTCATCGCATCATCGTTATGTCGCATGACCGCTGTACCCGATGACTCAACACCTCGAACGCCACGGCCCCAGGCTCCGACCAGGGGAATCCTGGCCGCCGGGGGCACTTAACAGCGGAGAGAGGTGTCACCTCGCCACCCCACGCGATGTTAGCCAGGGAGGGTAGTGATGCAGATAAAACCCTCTGCTCGCTCTGGTCTTTTGGGGGGTCACGTCTCCTGCGCTTCGGATGCTGGCAGCGACCATTGGCTCTACTGTGGCATTTCGAAACCGCACGCATCCTTTGTGCTAGGAAGCGTTTTAAAAATAAGAGCGCTTCGTTTTTTCAAGGCCTGATGTGATTCTCTTGCGTCAGAGCTAAAGCTCTCCTTTGTGTTCGTGCTCAGTCCTGTTGTCCCCCTGTCCTCATCATTTAGGGCCTTGAGAAGAAGGAGAGCCTTATCACCAGTGTCCTGTGCCACACAAGGGCAACTCTGTCATCTGCAATCTGAAAACCCCCTTCTGCTCTGCTTTCTGGAAGGAGTAAACAGGACTTTTACCTGTTTTGAAGAACTCAGTTTTCCACTAACACTGAGGCCTTTTGTTTGCTGTTTTCAGATTGGAGAGGTTTATACGGGATCAAATTGTGTCTTCAGTGTACTGCAGCCTCTTAAGATTTATTAGCAGTTATATTTAGAGAATGTGGTTGCATCGTTATTCAACTTTTTAAATAAACATATGCTCTACAAAGTACTTTCAAAAAAAGAATTGGGTTAGGTTTTTACAGGAACAAAAGTCTGCTCATCTTCATTTTAAAGAAATTACTTGCCGATGAATTCATCTAAGTCAAAGGAAGCTAAAGAGTTTGAGAAATATATGTCCCTTCGTAATGAAATTATAAAAGGAGTAAACATTTTAAAATCTTATGTCCTAAAAAATATAGGAGGATTCAAAAGAGATCCGGGGGTGTTAGGCGCCCTCCTAAGTGGGTCAGAGAACAAAATGACAGATTTTATTTTATAAAATTAAAAACTTCTATATGGCAAAAGAGTTTTGGCAAAGTTAAAATATTAATTTCACCCGGGAGAAAATATAGGCAATGTATCATGAGCAGAATTAACATCATAATAAAGAATTAACATCATTTATAGCAGTGTAGTTAGAAAACATATTGTCAGCTACTTTCACTATAAAAGTTGGTGCGCACAGTGATGATAATTGGAATATGAACGTTTTTCATATAATGACTTTTCAAAAAAGGAATTTGGTTGGTGATAACAAGATACAAGTTTTAGCAAATGGGAAGCAGAACCAAGTCAGTATTAGTTTCCTTGTAGAACTTGTGATGCAGGTTGTGAGCCTTGTGATCCACAGACGCTATAATTACCGCAGCAGTGCTGACATGAAGAGCCAGCCTGTTTCACTCCAGCTCTAGAAGCTGGGCTCAAACTCCTAAGTAGACTCATCAGCCTCTGGGGGTCAGACTCTCAGATGAGGTACCACCTTGTTCTACTTTGAAAAAGATGAAAAACTAGAGAAAGCTACTGAGAGAAAGGATACACTTCAGACAAGGAATGAACATGGCCTTGCTGACCAGCTCACTAAATTCTCTGTTAGTAATCATGGGCCTGCCACTCCGGCAGCTGCCATTGTGGTTCACTGTTGTAACTAAGGGTGTCTGCTTTAATCAGCCCAATCGTTTTAAGCTTCTGATTCTTTAAAAAAAATTTTTTTTCTTTATTGATTAAGGTATTACATATGTATCCTTACCCCCCAATTATTGCCCCCCCCACACACACTCATGCCCTCACTTCCCTGTTGTCTGTGTCCATTAGTTAGGTGTACTATATGCATGCATATAAGTCCTTTGGTTGATCTCTCCCCCTAAGCTTCTGATTCTTAGAGACCAGTAGTTCATCCCAACATTAGTCAGGAGACTCATGTAGTTGCCAGATGCAAAGCACTGTAGATTTGTACTTGAAGCATCAGCATCCGTATTTATTAACATAGGATCTCCAGATTGAGCCAGTAGGCTTGCCAATGGTGGTCCACACCTCTGAAAGGAAACACCTCTGAAAGCCAGTGCTGCAGAAGAAACCCTTCGATGGATGACTTCTCCCACTAAACAAGATTCCCAGTTGTAAGTTACGTTTCAGCAAAACGCTATCCTTGGGTTTACATGGTAGGCAAGACTTTTAATCCGACTATTCAAAATGCAAAAGACAATAGTTGAGAGACACAGAAGACTGTTCAAAGCATTATAAGGAAGATCTGTATAGAAGATGAAACGCTGTGGGAGACAACAAATCAGCATATTCTGGTGGTGAAGAGAAATCCTTACAAGGACAGCAGATCTAGTAAATGTTGAATGATTCCAGTTATACCACACATAGCAAAGGAATGGAGGATTTCATTCCTTTCACTGGCAGTGGTCGGCAAACTGTGGCTCTCGAGCCACATGCGCCTCTTTGGCTCCTTGAGTGTGGCTCTTCCACAAAACACCGACTTCTGCTCATGGGCCACGAAGTTTCAATCGCACTGTACATGCGCGCCCGCATGTGGTATTTTGTGGTATTTCTGTGGAAGAGCCACATTCAAGGGGCCAAAGAGCCGCATGTGGCTCGCAAGCCGCAGTTTGCCGACCACAGGACTAGGGCTATGAGTAGTCAGTTGGGGCCATGAGGAAGTATTTTAAAAGATATTTCTTATTCCTTCTCTTCCA
>NW_006285797.1:180667-187829 GCF_000327345.1 Myotis davidii
TTCTAAACATTCAATGATGACTCTAAAATAAGCTTTTCTCGCCCTAGCTGGTTTGGCTGAGTGGATAGAGCGTCGGTTGGCCTGCTGACTGTAGGGTCTCAGGTTCGATTCCGGTCAGGGGCACATACCCAGGTTGCAGGCTTGTTCCATAGTAGGGGGCATGCAGGAGGCAGCCAATCAATGATTCTCTCTCATCATTGACATTTCTATCTTTCCCTCTCCCTTCCTCTCTGAAATCGATAAAAATATATTTAAAAAAATAAAATAAGCTTTTCTCCTGAGTTCCAGATAAATATATTTTATGGAAAAAACTCCAACTACCTCATACTCAACATGGCTAAAACTGACCAATAATCTCCCTTCCCTCATGAGACCTGTTCATCTTACTGTTGTCCTGACACCAGTGACTGGCACCGCTGCTCCTCAGATACCCCAGCCAGAAACCTGGAAGTCATGCTAGGCTCTTCTCTTCTTCTATCTGACTGCCACTAATTTACGTTGAGTCTGTCTACTAAATCTCTCAGAAATTGTCCTCTTTCCACTTTTTACTGTCGGAGTCTTTCCACTGTTAACTCTTCTAGTCTTTGAAACCAGTTGTGATTTCCAAAATATATGCCATTCTTTCTCACATCTCCATGGTTTACAATTCCTTTTACCTGGGAAATTCTCTTTCTACTTCCCCTAAAACCATACATTAATTCTCTTATGAAGTTTTCCTGATCTCTCCAGTAACCTGTTCCCTGTGCTTCCACGGTATTGCCTTTTATATAACTGTATTGCAGCATTCACTGCATTTGAATAATCATTTTGTCAACTCCACTTGTCTCTCTTATACTCCATAAAGCTTTACAAGGCAGAGGCTATATCCTTTTTTTTTTTTAAATTAAAAAAGTACATTTTATTGATTTTTTAACAGAGAGGAAGGGAGAAGGATAGAGAGTTAGAAACAATGATAAGAGAGAAACATCGATCAGCTGACTCCTGCACAACCCCTACATGCCCTTGACCAGAATTGAACCTGGGACCCTTCAGTCTGCAGGCCGATGCTCTATCCACTGAGCCAAACTGGTTAGGACAAGGCTATGTCCTTTTAATTTCCCTGTGCCTAACAGTACTTGGCATGTAGTAGGTATCTAATGAACAATCAGTGTATTTTTTTGCTAATATTCTTCCATGCTTGAATTAAGGATCTCTGGAGGATAGTGCTGGTGTTTGGTAGACAGAAACCCTGAGAAATCGGATCTGGAAGCAGACAATGAGATTAGTAGGTGAAATCAAGAAAGTGATTAAGATAATAGGCTGGCTTATCTTGGATAGTATCACCTGAGAGGACAGATTGTTTATTTAGTTAGTTTGCTATGTTTGAAAATTTCTCTGTGGGACTTTTAATAATTCATATTTTCATTATTGTGTTGGAATAATCTCCCCCTCCCTTGAAGTGAATAACAAGACAAAAGAATGGACAAATAGTATCAGTGACGCAGGAATAAATTATTGATCTAGTACAGATTCACCCAAAGTGATAGTGAAAAGCTGATCTCTTTGGCAGAGACTTTCACAGAGAATTCTAGACTTTACTTCACCTCCGCTATCATCCTCCCTTTTGTACACTATAAGCAGACAGAAACCACACTCTGAGAAAAACTTAACATGGCAAACCTAAAGCAAGTTTACTGTAATATTGTTAAATTGTTATATTGAATTAGTGTAAATAGACTTTTAGATTTGCAAAAATGTAAGCTTGAAGACTGGACTAACTTTTTGGAAGTTTAAGGAAAATATTACATTTGTCTTTTAAGTGTACCAAAGAAATGCTAAATAACATTAAAGTTTAATTGAGGAGCATGGCATGTGATCTGTGGACTGGTGGGCAATCTCTAAATACATTGCTGACCGATCAGTAGTAGTGATAGTCATTTAAGAACAGATTTTACAATATTTGTAATAATTTTTCTTCAATTACATCTGGCTAGTTTTTAAAACATATTTTTACTGATTTCAGTGGAAGGAAGAGGGAGAGAGAAATAAAAGCATCAATGATGAGAGAGAATCATTGACTGGCTGCCTCCTGCACGCCTCTGACTGGGAACCAGGCTTGCAACCTGCCCTGACCAGGAATCAAACCATGATAGGTCTTAATGCAGCATGGCAACTATCTGTGGTAGGCGCATTGTAGCACCTGAAACCACGCACAAAGCTTTTTTTATATTCTGGAAATCATTACAAATGGCCCTTAAAAGTGTTAAAAAGAAACAGGCTAAAAATGGAGTTACTTATGCTAAGCTTCACCAATACTTAATACTTATCCTGGCTCTGATCAGCAGCTCAGTGGTTAGAGCATTGGCCTTCGAACTGAAAGGTCTCAGGTTTGATTCTGGTTAGGGCATGTACCTGTGTTGCAGCTTCCCTGCCCCAGTTGGGATGCGTGCGGGAGGCAACTGATAGATGTGGCTCTCTCACATCAATGTTTCTCTCTCCTTTTTCCCCCCTCTCCTCTCCCTTCCACTCTCTCTAAAATCAATAGAAATACCCTCTAGTAACAAATTGAAAGTTTTTTTTTTTTTTTTTACAAATTGAAACAATTTCTTGTTTGATTTTTTAAATCCTCACCAGAGGATATTTTTCCATTGATTTTTAGAGAGAGTGAGTGGAAGAGAGGGAAGACAGAAACATTGATGCCAGAGAAACACATCGATTGGTTGCCTCTTGCATGCGCCCTGACCTGGGAGGGGCCTGCAACCAAGGTATGTGCCCTTGACTGGAATCGAACCTTGGGACCCTTCAGTCCACAGGCCGACGCTCTATCCACTGAGACAGACTGACTAGGGTTCAAATTGAAACTTTGTAATGAAAAAAGAAATCTATAATACTTTCAACAATAAAGATAAATTTAAAAAATGAAAAAAAATCATGTACACAGTTCTAAAAAATCAAACATTACAGATACATTTAGAAATACTCCCACCTCCATTTGTACCCAGGTCTTACTCCACCAAGAGAACCACTGTCAACAGTTTCTAAAGCCCGAGAAACTCGACTTTAAGGTCCTTTAACACATAGTTGGGATGGTGAACTCACCCTCTTTCTAGCTGTTCTCTTGGGTTAAGCCTGGCTCTCTCCGGAGAAAAGTTCCAACTGGATGACCCAAGCCTCTCTTGACTCCTTTTATACTCTGAGGGGTGGGTAAATTTTTAAAATTGATCAGATTATCTCCTTTTGGCCACACCTCTCTGTTAATACCAAATCAGGAATGGGCCCCCAACACACTTGGTTTTAAGTCTATTATACAGATTCAAAAGCAAACACTGTGGGTTCTATGTGTGATTCCTATTTCCCAATTTAATCTATTTTCCCCCGTGTATAAAAAAGGACCCCAATATCAAGGTAAGGAAGGGGAGAACAAGGGACACATCTCAGGGCCAATCTTCCTCTGGAGGCAGCCCAATCAAGTCAAAGATTTTGCCCAATTGGTCAGCTTCAGAGTTTCCACAGAAGAGAAGCTTTCGATAAAACATCTCTGCGAAGATACAGCCAACGCTCCACAAGTCCCCAGGAGCTGCGTATGGAGACTGCAGAAGAACTTCTGGAGCACGGTACCAGAGTGTAACCACCACAGGTGTAAGTGCCATCTGGTAGCTGTAGATGACAGAGCGCTTCTTGGTGTGGGGCTCTGCACTCTAGTGTTCAAAGGAAGGTAAAAGACAGCGTCTCTTCTC
The DNA here is from genome assembly GCF_000327345.1 of Myotis davidii. Classification (NCBI taxonomy): domain Eukaryota; kingdom Metazoa; phylum Chordata; class Mammalia; order Chiroptera; family Vespertilionidae; genus Myotis; species Myotis davidii. The sequence continues at coordinate 184,384 of NW_006285797.1, forward strand.
TTGGTGCTGTTGCAGCTGCGCCATTGCTCACTCTGGGTTACCTTCTTCCTTCTGTAGATAGGAGTGCTGCAGGGCTCGGAAGGCAGAGATTCGCTTGTGTGGGTTAAACGTCAGCATCTCCAGCAGCAGCTGTGCTCCAGACTTCTCCATCTCTGTCCGTAGGTCTTGGTCCACATGCTCAAACACCAGGGTCACTTTGCTCTCCCGGTCAGTTCGGGCGGTGGCACAGACATCCATCAGCCGGACCACATCGGGATGCTCAAAAGCCTCCAGCCGCCGCAGTAAGGCCACCTCACGAATTGTGCTGATGGGAAGGCCCTCTCCGGCACCTCCCCCATTGGGGACTCTCACGCTCTTGAGGGCCAGAAAGTGGCCACTGTGTGGATCACGGGCCTTGGACACCGTCCCTTAGGCACCAACACCAATCTCAGCCATGGGCTCATATGGAGGGGTAGCCATTCTCGGATCAGAGAAGAAGACCTTCTCCCTGCGCAGGGAACGGTGGGGGCGGACCGTTATCGAGGCTCAGGAGCCGGTTTCTGCTGCGCCATACACTCCAGCTCTGTCCGGAGCAGCTGGACTGCACGGGCCCGACCATAGACACAGGTCGAAAGCTAGAGCGGACCCCTCACCCCCACCCTCACCATGTGACCAGCTGCCAAAGAGGACTAATCTTTTTTTTTAAGATTTCAAATCTTGTCAACATTTTGTCCCTGCCCCAGCAAGGTAGGGGAGTGGGAGGGGAGAGTAAGCGATCAACCACAGGACTTGTATGCATGCATATAAGCATAACCCATGCACACAGACACTAGGCGGGTGAGGGCATGTGCTGGGGGGTGGGAGTGGCTGGGACAAGGTCAATGGGGGAAAAGGAGATATATGTAATACTTTAAACAAAGAATTTTTTAAAAAAGAATGTGTTCCTATTAATTCAATAGACCTTTCCTGAATTTCTACCAGGTGCCATGGGCTGTGCTGGGTATTGAGGATATGAGTTCGAACAAAACATGGTCTCAGGCTCTCTGTAGCTCACAGGCCGCGATGGAGACAAACAAGGACCCCTGAGAGTCCATGTGTGGAAAAGCAGCAGAGGCCATATTAACACTGCTGCTAATAGCAAATGCTCCCAAAGTAATTAGAGCAGTGGCTCTCAACCTTCCTGATGCCGCGACCCTTTCATACAGTCCTCATGTTGTGGTGACCCCCAACCATAAAATTATTTTTGTTGCTACTTCATAACTGTAATTTTGCTACTGTTATGAATCATAATGTAAATATCTGATATGCAGGATGTATTTTCATTGTTACAAATTGAACATAATTAAAGCATAGTGATTAATCACAAAAACAACATGTAATTATATATGTGTTTTCCGATGGTCTTAGGTGACCCCTGTGAAAGGGTCGTTCGACTCCCAAAGGTGTCACGACCCACAGCTTGAGAACGGCTGGCTTAGTGTGTGCTCTGAGAGTGACTTCCAGCATGAGCTGTGGAAGGGAAGTGGGTCTAGGAAAATGGGGGAGATGTTCAGACAGAAATAGGGAAAACTTGGTGGGATGAACAAGTCCATGATGATGAATATGTATCCTATGCCAACAAATACAATAAGCATCTTGAGAGAATGGGGAGCATTGGCCCTCGAACCGAAAGGTCCCCGGTTTGATTCTGGTCAAGGGAATGTACCTGAGTTGTTTTCCGGAAGGCTACATCAATGTGCTCTCCCACCAATAGGCACAAACATTCCTGTCTCTTCCGGTACCTCAAACTCTCTAACAGTTGACATTACCCAGGTTCTTAATTTTGCCCATCAAATACATAGGTTTTTATCATAGTATTTTAAAAAGTGTTATTTCATAGTTTTTTTTTTTAAAAAAAACCTTGTATTCCTCTGATTATTAATAAGTTCGGACATGTCTTTGTGTATTTGCTGACTTTTGAATTTCTTAACTCCTAGTCTTTTTTTAAGTTTAGATTTCTTGTTTCTTGTTGATTTGCAGTAGTTCCTGGCAAACCATGAAGAATAACAATGAAACATGAAAGATAATGATTACCCCTAGCATTGAAGTTGGGAGAGGAATGAAATCCAGAAAAGATTAACATAAGGGATTTCAAATCATTGTAATGTTTAATATTGTAGGTTAGTGTAATAGGGCGACCGCAGAGACAACCACCAGAGACTCAGATCAAGATTGAGGAGCCTTTATTAAGCTGGCCAGCGACTATGTAGCTGGCTTTGCTACACCCTGCCGAAGCAAAGGCTGAACTGCAGTGCTGACTACAGGAGTTATAGCGTCTTTATTTGCAAAAACCACAAAGTTAGTTACAAAGCCTTGTTTACATAATTGTTCCTGACACAGTACAGCATCAGTACAGTGACTACCTTCCTATCTATGTGTTCTAGGAACAGAGAGCACAGCGTGCCCCGCCTGGCCGAAGCGCCAGATATGCAGCCCAGCACAGTTAGGTGGTGGGTCAAATATATTTATTGACTTGATCTTCATCTCTTTGTGACTCTTTGTATGCTGGGGTCCAACCCCAGCAGGTCCAGGGGTCCCCAAAGGTGTGGACGGAGTTGGCGAAGAAGGAATGACATGGAGACAGCGTTCAGTTGATCAGCAGCCTCGCCAGGTTCTCTAGTCAGCTTCTCCAGCCAGGTTCTGTAGGTTCTCCAGCCAGATTCCGTCATCAGGTTCTATAGCCAGGTTCTTCAGCCAGGTTCTGCCTAGGCTCTCTAGCCAAGTTCTGTAGCCAGGTTCTGTCCAGGATCTTTTGCCATTTTCTCTCGCTAGGTTCTGTGTCTAGGTTCTGAGTCCTGTTGTCTTGTTACATCTGTATTTATACCAGTTGATTCCAATCCTATCAATCTCTATTCCAAAGGTTAGGGTGTTTCTTATCTCCATTCCAGGGAGTAAAGATTATGTAGCTTAAGCATGATTGTTCGTAGTTAAAGTGATTAACTACCCACCTGGCACTGAGTTAAGGGGTTTTATCCCCTCCCTAACTTCAGGGGAAAATCCCTACCTGGGGAAACAACCTTTCTAGGAGAGGCATCCCCTCCCTAACTTCAGGGAAAAATCCCTCCCTGGGGAAACAACCTTTCTCGGAGAGGTGACCTTGGTTAAAACACACAGCGCTAAGGGGAGCAAACATATTAAGAACAGTATGCTATATATGCCAGGTCCCTTGAAACATATGCTGTGCAGATGTTTCTTTCCTGCAGCGACTGTGTCAAGCAGCAAGGATGGACTGGCTTCTGGCATTTGTACATGCTAGAATGTACTCAGTATTCTAAATCAGAGCTTCTCAAATGTGGTCTCCAGAGCAGTGGCATCAGCAAGACCAGAGAATTTGTTTAGAAATGAAAAATGGCCGACAAGCCAGACCTCTAGTCTCAGAAACTCTTCAGGTAGGGCCCAGCAATTTGTGTTCTAAGAAGTCTATTGTT
>NW_006285797.1:187891-194528 GCF_000327345.1 Myotis davidii
CTCAAAAATAAATTATACTCTTGAGACCCTCCCTCCCCTCACAAACTATTTATTTTTTCCAACCATTTTTTAAAATTTTTATTTTTTGCCTGTTATTTCTTGGTATCTGCAGAATTTTCTATGTTGGGACAAAAATTTTAATAAGTTATTTATTATTTATAATGCTTAAATACTGGGACATGTATTTACAGCACTAACTGTCATTGACAGTAGAATTTCTAATTTCTTTTAACTGAATCTCCACATTCACTCTATAATCCAATCAATAAATTCTTCATTCTCAGTTTTTGCATGTCTATTCTTATTTTTTAGAGAGAAAGAGAGAGAGAGAGAGAGAGAGAGAGAGAGAGAGAGAGAGAGAGGAAGGGATGGAGAGAGACAGAGAGAAACATGTATGTGAGAGAGAAACACATTGATTGGTTGCCTCTCACCCTCACCCTGACCAGGGCTGGAGATCAAACTTGCAACCAGACTCTCAGTCCATGGGCCCACATTTTACCCACTGAACCAAAACAGCTAGAACTCTATTCTTTTTTTACGAAGAGTGGAAATCCCTCTAACAATGTTTGCTAAGCTTTCAGTGCAATATCTTGAAATCTTGGTGCTGGAGAAGCTAGTGGAAGAGTCCTGGGTTTCTGTTTCTTTCTCTTTTTGTTTTACTCCTCACCTGAGGATATTTTAAAAAAATATAATTTTATTGATTTTAGAGAAGAAGGGAGATAGAAACATCAATGATGAGAGAGAATAATTGAAGGGCTGCCTCCTGCACACCCTACACTGGAGATTGAGCCACAGCCCTGGTGTATGTCCTGACTGGGAATTGAACCAGCTACTTCCTAGTTTATAGGTCAGTGCTCAACCACTGAGCCATGTTAGCTGGGCTCCATTGACTTTTAGAGAGAGTGGAAGGGGGGAAGGCTGGGAGGGAGGGAGAGAGACATACACACAATGATGTGAGAGAGGCACATAGATGGATTGCCTCCCACACACAACCCAACCAGGGCCAGGATGGAGCCTTCAACTCAGGTAGCTTCCCTTGAGGGGGAATGAAACCTGAGATTCTTCTGTGCTCAGACCAACCCTCTAACCACTTAGCAACCAGCTAGGTCCTCTGTCTGTTTCTCTTGATGTCAGTCCCAACTGAAAAGTTGGGAAACATGGTCTCTTGAACAATTAGTCATTTCCCTCCCGGTAAACACCCTAGCAGCTAGGACCTAGCTCATTTTCCAAAGAACTTTAATGGCTGAGATAAGTGCTTGGAAATTTGCCTGTACATTTAATGTCAACAAATTTTGACAAGTTTCCCCACTGTTTTGCAAAATAATTTTAGATATAATTTATCTTTAAATCTGACTAATTTCCATTTGGTTGTACAAGGCTAACTTCAGGCACACTCTGATTAATGCAGATTTGTCTGTGACACCATATCCACCTTTTGTTATTTTAAACCTCTGTCTGGGCCTGCTTGTATTCCTATTATAGGACTCCCTCACCCCTCCTCCCCACCCCAGCCACTCGAGCAGTGGTTCTCAATCTTGGCTGCCCCTTCCACTTCACTGGATGTTCTCGCTGTGTCTTATGGGTCATTTCACTCATATCAGAGTTTTCACACTTCTTTTAAGAAAGTCTTTCATTGAAAAAGAAGTAAAACACCCGTGGCCGGGTAGCTCCTTTGATTAGCAGTGGTTCTCAACCTTCCTAATGCCGCGACCCTTTAATACAGTTCCTCATGTTGTGGTGACCCCCAATTTCATTGTTACAATTTGAACATAATTAAAGCATAGTGATTAATCACAAAATCAATATGTAATTATATATGTGTTTTCTGATGGTCTTAGGCGACCCCTGTGAAAGGGTCGTTCGACCCCCAAAGGGGTCGAGTCCCACAGGTTGAGAACCGCTGGATTAGAGGATCATCCTGATACATCAAGGTTCCTTGTTTGATCTCCGGAGGACATTTAAGAATCAACCAATCAAAAAAATTAAAAAAAATAGAAAAGAAAAATACAAAGAATCAACCAATCTCTCTCTCTCTCTCTCTCTCTCTCTCTCTCTCTCTCTCTCTCTCTCTCTCTCTCTCTCTCTGCCTATCTCTCTTTCTCTCTCGCGCTCTCTCTCTCTCTCAAATCAACAATAATAATAAAAAAGTAAAACCAAGTAATTCGAGTCAAGTCATCCTGTTGAAGGAGGCTTAGTTTTGGAGCTCAGCCATTTGGCTCCTTTCTCTGGGGTGAAGAGGGGATCTCCAAAGCCGTGATTCTCCACCTGGAAAGTGTTGAAAATCATATTGAGGTCAACGCCCCATCCCCAGAGCTTCTGTTTTAATTGGTCCGGGGCTGGGATTGCGCACTGGTAGTTTTAAAAACTCCCAGGTGTTACTAATATGGTTCTCCACCTTTATCATGCATTAAAATCTCCTGTAGGGCTTTGTTAAAACAGGATTTTCGGGCTCCACCCCAGAGTTTCTGGTTCTTTAGGTCTGGGACTGGGTCTGATAATTTGCATTTCTAACAATTCCCAGGGGATGCCGATGGTGGCCCAGGACCACATTTTGAGAACCATTGCTCCAGTGAAAACTTGAAAACCACTGTGCTAGGTAACTTTTGGCCTCCCCAGAAAATACTGCCACCCTCCCTTTTAAAAATAATTTTTAAAATTTAGAACAATTAAGAACAGTATTTTCCCTAATTCATTCCACTTTATCAGTCCATAAAATCTCTTCTCATTTTAGTGTTTTTTTTTAAAAAACTTTTCACCATTATTCTCAATCCCTACTTCCGTTTCCTCCCTTCTTCCCCCACCAAAGGCACTCCCTAACTTATTTGATATGTGATCTTTTAAAATTAGGTGGAAATACAATTTAAAAATATTCCACTTGAAGTAGTGACATCAATCCTGAGAGAGAGTTTGCTCAGAGGAGAATTTGTAATCTGGAGTACTTTGGGGGAGAACTTCAAGTTACTGAAGGACCCTATACTACTATGTCTATTCAATACTTTATACCCCCAAACCTTACATTTATTATTATTATTTTAAAAGAAATAATATGTAAATAATATAATGGATAATAATTAAGGTGTTTTTTTTCCTGTAGTGATACTTATTTTCTATAGAGTAGGAAATTTCTTTAGAGCATTTATTATCCTGAGGATAAAACACATGTTATAGCAGGAAAACACTGTAATTCATTCAAAGATTATATTTAAAACTGGATAAAACAATGTCGATTTGTTTCCCATGGGGTTCTTGGCTCCGATGGTTTCTAATCTCATTAGAATAATCCAATCTTTGATATATTTTTACTCTCTCAGCAAAGCTAATCAGCTATACTTAAACCTTTGTGACTGGCTTTTAAATACCAGCAAAGCAGAGTAATGAAATGACCTGTGCCAAAAATAAACCTATGTATTGATTTTTAACTAGCCATTATGTTCACTGTCAGCTTTCTGATCCTTTGATATATGTGGGGCACAGTCCTTGTGACTAAGTCATCAAAGCTACTCTGTGTTTGTGATGTTGCTGTGGGTATCACACTCACTTTTAGAAATATTGCTGTATTTCTTTTATCACATATTGACCTTGGAGAAGTTTTGATGACACACAATGATTGACAAATGCTTCTAATTTTAGTTATGTAATAAGTGAAATTTACTTACTATTCAATTAAGGAAGAAAATGTATACTATCGCTGTGCTTTTAATTCTTCTAAATCCTCTTTTAACCATAGACACAATGCTCTATGCATCTTATTGCCTGTAGTACTTGGTGCAATGTTATGCATGAATGTGTTATAAATATTAAAGTGACTTAGACCCCAATTTTAGGTCCCCTGTGCCATTGTTCTGACATTCCTTCTACTCAGTAGAGAAATCTATCACATGCAGAAGCTGTGTGTAGTCAACTGTCCTCAGAAAATCATTTTCTCCCAAATTAGAGTAAACCTTGATTCAGGAGAGATTGCACGGCACCAGATATAGTGAGAAAGTATATTATTTTCTGTTCTCTTCCACTTTCATTGTTATTAAACTATCTCCAAAATGAAGCATTTGAAAAATGTCATTGCTATACTTACTCAAGTGTATTCAATTTGTGATGGATGGTGAGTTCTGCATTTTAAAAAATGTTTGTTCAAGAATTTGTTACATTTTGTTTGTGTAGTTTAAAAAAATTCCCATGTGTGCTTCCCCACACATTTTCTCAATACTCATCAGTCTATTTATATGATTCTTGTCCACCTTTTCAAGGTCATTTAAAATTCTAATCCTGTCCTCTAAAGTAATAACCACTTATTCCAATTTGCTATTATCTATAAGTTTAATAATCATGGACTTTAGTCCACCAACCACACAAGTGATGAAAATGTTAAGTAGCCTTATATCCAACATGAAGAATGAATGCTATAATTTGGTAGCACTATTCCTTTTAATTAAGTATTTTAAAGCAGAAAATGAATACCTATAGATTTTGACACCCTCATCATATCAGCAGGGTCTGGTGATATATAGGGTGTCCCCCCAAAAAATGTATACACACACTGAATTATTATAAAGGCAGTGTTTATTAAAACATACTTTATTTTCAAAATTAAGTTATCAGCTGTTACAGTGTGTATACATTTTTTGAGATACCCTGTATATCTCAAATACCCCCTCCTTCCTTATGCCATTGGATGTAGGCTTACATCAGGAATGTAATACATTACCTAATTATTAACCAATTAACCAATGAGCAATCATCATCACCATAATAGTAAAAACAATGTGCACTCTTATTTTTTTCCAGACAATAGTTTTTAAATAGCTTGTTCCCCCCCAAAATGCAATCTAATGGGATCTTGATACTGACTTAACATGTGTTTTTGTTAAATGTGTAACAATTGGGTCCTGGCCGGTGTGGCTCAGGATGGAGCATTGTCCCTACACCCAAACTTGGGGGGTTCAAATCCTGGTCAGGGCACATACCCAGGTTTTGGGTTCAATCCTGGGTTAGGGCAAGCATTCGGCAGGCAACCAATGGATCTCTCTCTCTCTCTCTACCCCCCCCCCTCTCTCTAAAAATTCAATAAAAATAATTGTAACAATTGGATATTTTAATATTCACCAGTTAGGACAGAATTTTGTTTCACTCTCCAAATTTCTCTTCATCACACTTGCCCTTCAGTGGGGAGATGTGCAGTGTCCTAGGGCACTTTTGAGATCTAATTAAGGTGATGGTGAAGAGAGAATATTTTTTGTTTGGGTTTAATGGCATATATTTACCTAGTTTGCAATACTCCCATGTACTGTTAGCTGACTTGGTGTAGAATTGGCTTCCAGAAATAATCTTATCATCCATTGTGCTGTGCCAGTCTAAGCATGGGATGTATGCAGCGATAAGCAAGCCCTGTAGTAGTGCATGGTACTGGTTGTATGTGAGGGCTGGGGAGGGTCAACATTTGAGAAGTATGGATCCAGAAGGTAGACCATGGAAAATTCTTCCAAATTTTATAGACATTTGTGAAAAGGAGTTCTAAGTAAATTTGATAAGATAACCGAAAATTTGTATGACTTCACTGATAACAAATTGTGATGCTTAGAGAAAGTTTGAAATTATCAATAATGAAAACAATTTCAAATTATAGATGCTAGAGGAAAGATCATTATATTTCTACTAGTAGCCCTGAGCACGAATCCGTGCTCCAGTAGCTCGCTGCTGCCCTTCTGTAGCTCCCCCCCACCCTCGCTCCTCCTCCCCCTGGCCCTCCCTCATAGCTTGCTGCCCTGCCTCCTCTTGTAGCTCTCCACCTCCTGCTTGTAGCTCACTGCTCCACCCTTCTGCAGACGCAGTTGGTCATTATGTAATGACCATTTGCATATTACATCTATACTATATAGGATTTTTAAAATTAAATATTACACAATTGTCATACAAATAGGCAATAAACAGGCGTGGTCAAAAAATGTAGAAAAAAGTATATGTGCTAGGGAATGTGTCAGGAAGTTAATTAATAAAAAAGTTGTTCTCTTTTCTGGATTCTGGAATATCTATGGCATTTTGCATCTTTTCTAAATTTATGATTTAAAAATTTTTACATAAATGTTCATTTTCATGAATTTGTACTTTTTTCATTGTTTTACTTAAAGAGAACCTCCAGATTGTGTAAGTTTCATGCCTCACAAAACCTGTATTTGTCCTTGATTCCACCCATTCCTCAGGATGTAGTGGTGATATAGCCATCCCTGGTTCACGTAATCCTGATGAACCTAAATCAGTCCCTTCCTCTTGACTGTGATTGGTTTAGGGGAGGAAGAGCCCTTTCTCCATTGGCTGTAAACCAGAAATCTGGTGACCCCAGTTGCTGTGGGCAGGCCTGAGGTCTAGACAGATGCCAAACCTTATAGATTGGCAGCACTGAGGGAACTACGGATGAGCAGTATACAAGCTCTCTAGCATTTATGGTAAATTCAGGGCTTTTAAAAGCAAAGCTACGCCTTATATTTTATTGAATAAACTGTAAAACTAGTTTAAAATGTAAAGACATATAGAAAAATAGTACCCATTTTTTTCTAAAGGATTTTCCATCCATATAGAAATAATTTTAATTCTTACATCTTCCACACTTTATAATATTGAAGTTATAAGTAGTATCATTTTGGAT
>NW_006285797.1:194572-195307 GCF_000327345.1 Myotis davidii
TGCCTATTTATAATGTGAAAATTCAGAAAATGATGAATAAGAAAAAATAAATTCAGTCATACTTCCAGAAATTTTATTATTTTGGTGTAGTATCTCCTGGTCATTTTTCTATGTCTATGTCTATGTTTTTTTGCTTTTTTTTAGAGAGAGAGAGAGAGGAACTGAAGATGGAACTTGAAACCTGAATATGTGCCCTGACCAGGAATCAAACCTGCCACCTTTTGGTGTATGGGATGTCTGTATCTAAGTTTTATTTGAAAAAAAAAATCATTATCATACTTTATATATATGAATATATGTATGTATATGGTATATATCCTATATATTTTATTTATTTATTTTTAAGTATATGTTTTATTGATTTTTTACAGAGAGGAAGGGAGAGGGATAGAGAGTTAGAAACATCAATGAGAGAGAAACATCAATCAGCTGCCTCCTGCACACCTCCTTACTGGGGATATGCCTGCAGGCAAGGTACATGTTCTTGACCGGAATCGAACCTGGACCCCTCCAGTCCGCAGGCCGACGCTCTATCCACTGCGCCAAACCAGTTAGGGCTGTATCACAGTTTTTATACTATAGTCTTTTTTACATTAGTTTTGGAAAAATTTTGGTCATCATTCCTTCATATGTTGCTTCCACTTCTCTCTCTCTTTCTGCTCTTCCTTTTTTTGATTCCCTTAAAAATGATTTCTATGAAAACAGTAGCTAGTTAACTTACAATTAAAAAAAGAA
>NW_006285797.1:195455-196000 GCF_000327345.1 Myotis davidii
ATATCTATGGCATTTTGCATCTTTTCTAAACTAGTTTAAAATGTAAAGACATATAGAAAAATAGTACCCATTTTTTTCTAAAGGATTTTCCATCCATATAGAAATAATTTTAATTCTTACATCTTCCACACTTTATAATATTGAAGTTATAAGTAGTATCATTTTGGATGTTTAAGCTTCTAATTTATTAAATGTTGTTAATTTATTTAAAAAGATGCCTATTTATTTAATGTGAAAATTCAGAAAATGATGAATAAGAAAAAATAAATTCAGTCATACTTCCAGAAATTTTATTATTTTGGTGTAGTATCTCCTGGTCATTTTTCTATGTCTATGTCTATGTTTTTTTGCTTTTTTTTAGAGAGAGAGAGGAACTGAAGATGGAACTTGAAACCTGAATATGTGCCCTGACCAGGAATCAAACCTGCCACCTTTTGGTGTATGGGATGTCTGTATCTGTTTTATTTGAAAAAAAAAAAATCATTATCATACTTTATATATATGAATATATGTATGTATATGGTATATATCCTATATATTTTATT
>NW_006285797.1:196020-205029 GCF_000327345.1 Myotis davidii
TGTTTTATTGATTTTTTACAGAGAGGAAGGGAGAGGGATAGAGAGTTAGAAACATCAATGAGAGAGAAACATCAATCAGCTGCCTCCTGCACACCTCCTTACTGGGGATATGCCTGCAGGCAAGGTACATGTTCTTGACCGGAATCGAACCTGGGACCCTTCAGATAGGCTGACGCTCTACCCACTGAGCCAAACCAATTAGAGCTCCCATATATTTTAAATCCTACTTTTTTCTTTTATTCTACATGACCCAGAAGTTTATCATAAAAGTCAGGGCAAACCCTTCTGGCTGCCTCCCAGTAACACCAAATAAATTCAATATTTAGCCTTTGTGCCTTTTTCTCAGGCTGGCTTTGTCTGTAGCTGTGTCCCACAATTCTCCCCTTACCAGGCTACACCTACATCTTTTCTTCACCTTGGGATAATCTGCTGACTCAGTGGATGAAAAAGATCGTTAAGTAAATTAACCTCATGGCTGTCTTGATTGCATTTCATCGTTAAAGCATGTTACATGGTTCCAATTTGACTTATTTCTGCCAGTTTGTTTGGATTGATTTTCTCTGTGCTCATTTTCAGGAATTGACACTGTTATTACCCTGGCCCTAATTTTCGGTTATAGTTAATCTTCGTGATTCTAATCTTCTTTTTGTCAGAAAATGAAATATTGCTCATAATCCTATAAAGGCACCTAAGTAATGGTGAAAAGCAAAATTACATAATAATTTATAATAGCAAAATATCATATTTCTCTAATAGTGAAAATACTAACTTCCAGTAACTGTAGACATATTTTTTTCACTTAATTTATAAGTTTTAGTTCTCAGATAGTTTCTGTCAACTCCTCTTAAGCATATATTTTTTACTAACATAAGATGTGAGAAGATGCAGAATTACTCATGAAATCTGTACCTAGTTCTCTGCTGATAGCATGAACTCGAGGCTGATGGACTGTGCAATAAATTTTATAACTCTCCCCTCCACCCTTGGTTCAAGAAACTTTTAGTTTTCTAACTTTTTTTTGTGCAAACCGGATTGGCTCCTAAGACTACGTTTTAGAGTGAGTGCAGCAAACAAAGCAATTTCTCAAAATGCAAAGCCCCTCCTTCACAAAAGGAAAGAAAGGGTGGGGAGATTAGAAGGGAGCTAGGTAGACCAGGAAGACCAGGCGATTAGGAAAAGGGCAGGAGAGGCAAAAGAGGGCAAAGGAGAGGTGGGGGTGAGAAAGGTTAAGCAATCTGGGCCATTCTTTTGCTTAAAAGTTTGAAAGACGTTATCTACTTGAACTGATGTAGGCAATTAAGCTTCACTAGGCTTGGTCGTGGTTCTAATCTAATACTTGTCTTGCAATAAGGCCATCTTATGTATCAAATATTATATGGAGGAAAACTAGATATTAATTATAATATTTCTGGCACTCTGGAGAACCTGGGTATCTGTTGAAATTATCGGAAAGCTCTGTGAAGTTATTAATAACTATGAAATAAAACATGTTCTTCACTACAAGTCCTCTGTGGAGAGTGCCCCTAACTGTGTATATTAATCATATTTTCAGAGAGCTCAACAGGAGCAGAAAATATATTCATTGTGCTCATGCCCCTCCGTGTTGCTGATGTGTTTGAAATCTTGTGGGCCAGTAAGACTTTACGAATGGATACATAGGTCTGGACCACCCAGCAACCACTCTAAGCTTTAAGATGAGGAAGAGGGGGACATAGGGAAGCCACACTTACCTCTCTGCTATCTGCCTTCCTCCTCCCATAGCCATGCTCCTGGCTAGGGCGAAGGGGTGATGGGGATCCAGGAGCCGAAGTACTAACAGCAACCCATTGGGTTCCTTTTATGAACATAAAGATGCTTTTCTAAATCCAGCAGAAATCTGACTCGCTGGCCTGATCGTTATGCTTGTGGTAAGAATCCCAGCACACGAACTGGCACCGCTGCTGGGAATGGTGAGTCACTCTTTTCAGGTTGTTGCTGGTGTTGAAGTGAGGCTGCGAGGAAGAAGAGCAATCTGTCAGGTGAGCTCATCACTGTCATCATCATTGTTAAGCACTAACTTCCTGAGAGACCATGTGAAGTGTGTGAAAAGAGCCCTTGGCATATTCCAGGAATATCACCGTCTCATTATGTGACCTTGCACGAGGTCATTTAAGTTCCCAGAACTTTAAATTCCTTGGTTAAAATAGAAAATGGTTCCACAGAGTTGGCACCAAAATTTAAACAGTTAATGCAGCGGTTCTCAACCCGTGGGTCGCGACCCCTTGGCGGTCGAACGATCCTTTCACAGGGGTTGCCTAAGACCATCCTGCATATCAGATATTTACATTACGATTCATAACAGTAGCAACATTACAGTTATGAAGTAGCAACGAAAATAATTTTATGGTTGGGTCACAACATGAGGAACTGTATTTAAAGGGCCAGAAGGTTGAGAACCACTGAGTTAATGTATTATGCAGATCTAGACAAATAAAAAATATTTTGTAACCTTGTGCGTATAATATAAAGTATATTAGATATTATTTATATCCCACAAATTTGCAAAAGAGTTAGAAACATCTACAATATAGTAGAGGAGAAAGGAATGACACAAAAAAAGTAGATGACCACTCATAGGTCATTTATTCACTCAACAAACACATTCAAGGTCTGTGAGGCACTGTGGGGATACAATCTGAATAGAATACATAGCTTGTCTTTAAAGAATTTATTATCTAGGAGGGAGGATTGTACATGTATTCAGGCAATTCACAAGATAATATGTGCTGTGGATGAAATGTACACATAAAGTAACTGCTATGGCAGTTCAAACAAGGATAATTTTGAGGGAAGCTTTATGTAGAAGGAAGGCAATGGAAGCCAGTTCCAACATGTATTGTGTTCCCAGTCTGTTCATTTCTCTAGTATCTGTATATTCAGAGAAAACTGCCTGAGCTGAAGTAGGGAGGCAGGAATCTATGCACAAGGTGTGGCAGGGAACAACTAGCTCAGGCAGAGGCAGAGCCCTAATAAATATGATTGACATGGGTTTGAAGAAGTACGTGGGCATAACATCACGGATGGGTTTACATAGAAGGCCAAGGTTTGGTCTTTGTCTTGCAGATAATACAAGTAATGCTTCCTATGGAAAGCATTAAGAAGAATAAAAATTGTTTTTGAGAAAATTTTTTGTTCTGCTCACAGGCTCATAAGTGGGCCACATCTATATAGAACTGGATTAGTTCTGAATCTGGGAAAGATTATGTAAAATATATTTCATTTTTGATAACAGAATTTCAACCTTTTTGTGTGCTTATCTAGAGCCCCCAAAACTTCTGGAAATTTCTTGAGGTAATACGATGTAGTAGTTGAAGCTCTTGGAACCAGTCTTTCATTTATTGGTACCAAAAGAGGACTTGGAACAATTGATAACTGAGAGACCCCTTGACTAAGGGATATGTTGTCTCCTTAATCTTCTAAGCCACTAAAACTCAAGCTTTACCATTCGTTATCATGCAGCGTCCTAGTCAGGAAAAAAGAAACCACACCAATTATTTTAAGAGGGAATTGGTTATATAGGTGTTGGAGGACTGACAGGGTAGAAAGGAACAAACCTAACACAGAGAGAATACTTGCCACCATTAGGCCTGTGGAGCAAGGGGAAAAGGTTAGATCCCAGAAACTTGGAGGAGGAACTTAGACCTCTGAGATGAGGGAGCCTCCTGGCTGGCACTGGTACCTCAGGAACTGAGAGGAGAGTCCAGTGGATCTGGGGCCCAGATTTTAGAAGGTGCTATTGCTCTGAAGGGCACCTTGGGCTGGTTCTGGGAGATAGAAATAAAGTGGAAATTGGAACCAACTGCCACCAGAAGCAATTAGAACTGCTGAAGTGAAGCGCCGAAGATGGCTGGCGCTGACAGGAAGGACAGGCAAATTGGAAGGGGTTAGTCTTCTAACTCCTCGTTTGTGTTGTCCCTCTATTTGGCAGAGCTAAGCAGGGAGTGGGGAGCAAAGAAGAAGGTGGTTACCAAGACCCAGCCTCAGCTTCAGAAGGCCAAATGTAGAAGGGTGAGGTTGATCCTGAGAGATTATTAATAACCAGCACCGTAAGCATACAATTCACCTGGATAACTTATTTACAATTGAGATTCCTGAAATCTTGATTTGGTAGTGTTAGAGTGTGGCCCAGAAAACTTCATTTTTCAAAAGAAACCTTGAACAATCTGATTCGGGGGCTCTTTAAATCACACCTTCAGAAATACTGCTCTAGTTTTTTTCCAAGCTAAATTCCTGAATCAAGTTAGAACAAGAGATTGTGAAATGCTCAACCCTACTAGTTTAGTGCTCTGAGACATGAATTAATTTTGCTTCCTTATTTTTTTTCCATTTTAAGAAATGCTAATGTGCAGACGGCCTCTGTGGTATCTACAAAGACTGCAATTGAAAGTGTTGTCCATTATGGTATTTAATATCTGTATTTTTTTTGCATTTATATATTATTTCTCCTAGAATTTAATACCAAGACAAGAAAAATCTATCTTTTTACATGAATTTGTGTACTTTCTCTTATTAGGCAAAAGGACAGAAAAAAAGTAACACCCTGAATTTATCTTTTGCTGTAGCTACCAAGAAGCTCAGAGTTCTGTTTTAATAATTTTGTTTTTATATATTTTTAAATTATAAGTTGTTTAACATTTGTTTTCAGTGATTTTTTTTGGTTTCACATGTTATTTTGCTTGAGACAGGCTGGACATAAATAAATACATACAATAATTAAAATTATACCTGTTATATTTTTTCAAACTGCTTTTAGATATAGCGCCTTAAAGTCCCTCACTGATTAACTCAAGATGCAAAAGGCCAATGTTGATGTGGAAATGCATCTGCCACAGCAGTCAAGAAGACACTGGGCTTGAATATGGAATTATTTTTCATGTAAATGTGCATTGCTAATATGTCTCCCAGGCTTTTGTGCACTTCATAAACCAAATTAAAAGCCTGTTGGTAAAGTTCTACCTTTTCTATATCTGGTTTACTTCTACTGTTTTCATAATCATATCTTGGAAACTTGGAAATGACAAAACAGTATTTTCTAGCCGTCGGGGATCAGCTTAAAATTCCTACATGGAATAGGCAGATAAGGCATCTTGATCCTGTTTTGCGGGGGCTTATTGCAGATTGATATAGGATTTCATTTGTAAATATAGTATGTACCATACCCGAGAAAGAGCATAATAAGTAGTAAACTGTAGTAAACACCCTGGGCGCTTATTTCATAGTTGTTTTCTGACGATTCTGAATCTTTTAAAGGAGACCTCTATGCCTGAACCCTCTTACACGGTAATTGAAGCTTCCACTGTAGCAAACAGCATAATGGTATCACCTCCCCTGCCTAAGGAATGCCAACTCTGGATAGATACAAGAGCAAATGCTTGATTTTTTGGCCATTACACTATTTTACTCCACATTGCTATTGTGTTCCTTTAATTAATACAAATTATAGTATTTGGGGAAATACTTAACTTACAGAGTCCTTTTCCAGCTCAAAGAGAAAGTGCTTCCCATTGCTCTTTGCTTATTTAAGCTTGTTTTAGTGAGAGTGACAAAGTTTTGGTGAGAGTGACAAAGAACTCTGGCATTTGCCAACATAGCCTATTCTGTCTGAGTCATAACTAGCGTCTCCTAATAAGACTTATCTACTTCATGGACTACTTATTTATTGTTTATCATCTTTTTTCTCTCACTAGAATATTTTTTAGCAGATAAGTGGTGGTCCTTCTTATGTCATGGATATGGTTTCTGAAACTTTTATCTTTATAATTACAAAAATGATTTAGCCAAATTCAAATAAGTAGCAGAAACAATAGTTTAAATTGGAAGTATAGCTCTTCAAATGCTTTGGAGAAAATGTAAAATCTCATAAAATCTCTGGGCCAGCATGGCTCAGTGGTTGAGCTGACCTATGAACCAGGAGGTCATGGTTCGATTCCCATTTGGGGCATATGCCCGGGTTGTGGCCTCGATCCCTAGTGTAGTGCATGCATGAGGCAGCCAATCAATGATTCTCTCTCATCATTGATATTTTTATCTCTCTCTCCCTCTTGGAAATCAATAAAAATATTTTTTAAAAATCTCATAAAATCAGTGGTTGGGTGGGAAGAGATCAACCAAAGAACTTGTGTGCATGTATGCATAACCCATGAACACAGACAATAGGGTGGTGAAGGCTTTGGGTGAGGGCAGTGGAGGGTTAGAAGAGGTCTGTGGGAGAAAAAAGGGGACATATATAATACTTCAACTATAAAGATTTTAAAAATACTTCATAACATCAGAAAAGCATAAATGTGGCGTTGGACTACGGAAATTTGAGAGCCCAGTGTGGAAGACAAAGGACTTAACAAAGGTTCTCTACCCATATGATGTGATCAGATCCCGGAAACATCATCTGAGGGAGCCTGTGGGAAAGAGCCCTGGGGAGGAGTTACCCGACTTGAGCTCTAGTCTGGACTCTGCCACTGAATGACTGTGTGCCCTTGAGCAAGTTATTTGGCCATCAATTATTCTTCCTAAGTAATCAGAGATTTGGGTTAATACATTTTATTATAAGATTCCCATTGGTCTAATAGTCTGTCCCTAAGTGCTGCATAAAAACACATGAATATATAAAGTACATATTGATTACTTGTTGGCTGAAAACTAGCTTGAAGGTATTTACAATCCATTCTGGATACGGATACTGGACAAGGCGACGAAGGGCCTGGTGGAGCCAGAAAGTATGTGAGCATAATTTAAACTGTTAATGAGTTACTGCAGGGGAGGCAGGGAAACAGTAGGCATATCTGTTTATTTTGCAATTTATTCAGGTCAAGGGGCCTTTTTAAAAATATGTGCAATGTCCAAATTATGTTCCTTTAGGAAAGAAATAATTGTGATGGCTAATGGTAATACTGCTAAAACTTAGTAATGGCATTTAACCATCTGTTATTTGCCCTTCTTACAGGTGTTGTTCATGTCTATTCTGTTTTTGATTAATTGGCTACATTTGTGCATTTGTACACAGAGGATGGCTGCCTCTTCCTGATGCTACATAAGCAAAGAATTAGATTAAGGGGAAAACTGAATGGAGAGTTGAAAAAAGCTTGATTTACTTTGTTAGAATATGACAAGCCAGGCATTATTTTCTGTGCAATAATTGAAACCTTATTTGCTTTTTTTTCTCTCTTCTTGCACAGTTTTAAAACTGTCTGCGTAGCACAGCCTATGGCACATGGGGTAATTAAGTGGTCTCTTTATCACTTGTTTACTAGGCAAAAACTCAAAAAGGATAGTAACCATTGTCAGGTAGCCAATAATACCATAAACACAGGTCACAAGTTTTTTAAGGGAAACAATTGGGCCCAAATTTTTTCAGTTGTCTACTTTTTTTTTTTTTTTTTTTTACTGTTTTATTATTTTCTTAGCTTTTAGCCACAGCGAATGATAAATCTCCTAAAGACCAGGGCCAACATATTTCAACATTTTTAAAAAAAATCATGTACATCTAATGGGAAAATATTCCCTGCTGTAGACTCAAGGAAGACTGAAGATAAAAAGATGCCCAGAACCCTGTCCAGTTTTGCTCAGTAGTTAGAGCATTGGATTGTGCACAGGGTCGTGGGTTCGATTCCCAGTCAAGGAGTGGGTAGAGGCAACCAATCACATCTCTCTCTTCTCTCCCTCTCTTCCACTCTCTCTAAAAAATCAATGGAAAAAATATCATCAGATGAGGATTAACAACAACAGAAAAAGAGATGCACAGAAGAGGAGAGAAAAATATTAGTGTAAACTGGAGTAAAATAGTGTAAGAGATCCAATAGTAAATGTTTATTTGATAACTATATGCTTACTTGGAAATTTTGTAGTTTTAAAATATGTTGGCCCAGGTATAGAGGCTTCTTAACAGATGACAGATGATGACACATTAAGTCACTCCACAGTTTTATATAATTATAGGGTAGAAATGATTGTCTGCTGAATTTTAATGGGTTAAATGTTTATTCCAAGTCCCTTGATGGTACATTGATTATTGAATTTTGGGGACCAATAATCTAGTTACAGTACCTCTTAATTTTCTCAATTGTTTATTTGCAAGTTAAGTGTAAATGTTGCAAGGTAACTATAGTTTTGGCCATGAATTAGGATAGTCACATGGGATTTACTTAATAGCTTACCTGGATTTTAGTAGAGTGACCTGTATTTCATTTTCATAGCCTACTTTTTAATTCAAGTGGGTTGCACAATGAACTGCATTTGAGTCACACAGCAGGAAACAAACTTGTGCCAAATATATGGCACAAACTTGGCACACGTATCTTCACTGTTCAAGGAAAGTCAGTTCTGATAAACCAGTCAGTCATTTTATCATTAGTATTTCTCTCTCCTGGTAAGACAGGTCATTCTAGAGGTCCAAGTCCCTCACCTGCAATTAGGAAATCCAAACAGCTATGAAAAGAGGAAGTATTTTAGAAACTCAAAACCTGACCTGAATTCATTTAGCAATGTAAACTACTTTTTGTGAGACTTTTATTTTATTTTATTGATTTTTTAGAGAGGGAGAGGGAGAGGGAGGAGAGACAAACATTGATTTTTTTTTGTTCCACTTATTTATGCATTCATTAGTTGATACTTGTATGTGCCCCTCCTGGAGATTGAACCCATAACCTTGGTGTATTGGGATCACCCATTAACCAACTGAGCTACCTGGCCAGGGCTTTACATGACTTTTGTAGTCTTTATTTATCACTCTTAGTGTGAATATTTATTTGCTTTGCTTCGGAAGTATTTGATAATGGGGTACTGTTCAAAGCTTGCTGGAAGAGTATTATAATATACTAGAGGCCCGGTGCACAAAAATTTGTGCACTCGGGGGCGGGGGAAAGGGGGGTCCCTCAGCCTGGCCTATGCCCTCTCGCAGTCTGGGACCCCTCGGGAGATAATGACCTGCTGGCTTAGGCCTGCTCCTGGGTGGCAGAGGGCAGGCCCAATCCCTAG
>NW_006285797.1:205538-222428 GCF_000327345.1 Myotis davidii
TTCTTTTTTTTTTTCTTCTGGGCCAGCTTTAGCTCTGGCGCCAGCTCTGAGGCCTTAGCTGCTGAAAGCAGGTATCTGGTTTGTTTGGGTTCTATAAGCGAAACAATGTATAACTCCAGCTCTGAGATCCCGGCTCGCTGAAAGCAGGTTTCTGGGGTTTTGTTTAGCTTCTGTATTTGTTACAATGTTTCAAACTGCAGGCTCAGAAGCCGGCAAGGCAGGCGGGGAACGTTGGTTTCCTCCGTCACTGAAGCAAGCAAGTCTCATGTTAGTTTCAAGCTGCCTGGCTGCCGGCCACCATCTTGGCTGGCAGTTAATTTGCATATCTCACTGATTAGCCAATGAGAAGGGTAGCGGATGTACGCTAATTACCATGTTTCTCTTTGTTGTTGTTGTTGTTGTTTTCTTTATAAAATCTGAAAGATACTGAATTCCAAAACATATTGGTCCTTAAGTGTGCCTTTTCTTTGATTTGAAATCTCTCAGTGAATATATCTCAGTGTTGAGTCATCTTTTTATTCTTTCTGCAACTTCCCAGGTACATTCATGATTACTGCATCACTATTTCAAGTATTAAAGGAAAAATTCTGCTTTTATCCTCTTTGTTGTTAGTACATGGTAGAGGCTGAATGGCTTGCTGGAAAGAGCCCTAGCTATAGAGTTAAAGAGATCTAGAATCAAATCCTGGTTAGGCTGCTCACAAGCTGTGAGACTTTGGTCAAGTTACTGAACACTTCTGAACATTCTATTTGTTTTTTTATAAGATTTTGATGCTGATACCTACTTCCTTTTTTGTCTCAGTCTCAAAAAAGCATGAATCCTGATGAGTTGGAGTATGATCAATATCTTTACACTATTAGATTCCATTGCTAGTTCTTTCTTTGCAGTGCGGATGCCTAAAATGCTAATTTTATACTTAGCAATTATAAAATTAATTTTTGCCTTTTTTTTTTTGCGCCAGGGTTTCAAGATACCTAGGCTGTGAGTTTAGGTACAAGTAACTATAAAAGTAAAACCAACAAAACTGGTATTGCAATTACTATTAGGCAGAGTAAAATAGTTGTTTAAAATGTACTGTGGCAGCAGTAGGGTTATGAAAAGGTGAAAATGATGTCAATGAATACTTTGAAAAACTATTGGGTTGCATTATTAGAAATGATTTTATGACAAAATTTTGGACATAGTCTATAATTGGGTACAGAGGGAGGCTGTCCCTGTATTTTCAAATTCTCCATCAATATTTATAATGCATATTATGTAATTTGTAATTATATATAACACTTTATGTATTTTTTATTAAGTAATATTCCTTGTTTTGAGTTTTTAGAGTTATTTCCTTTGCCAGAATTGTTCTTTTGTGCATAGTGTTATTATTATTATTATTATTTAAAAATATATATCTTTATTGATTTCAGAGAGGAAGGGAGAGGGAGAGAGAAAGCAACATCAATGATGAGAAAGTACCATTGATTGGCTGCCTCCTGCATGCCCCTTGCTGGGGATCGAGCCCACAACCCAGGCATGTGCCCTTGACCGGAATCGAACCCGGGACACTTCAATCCCCAGGCTGATGTTCTAGCCACTGAGCCAAACCAGCTAGGGGTATTTATTATTAATTGAGGTTATCATTAGACGATCCATCACCATTGAGAGAGTTTTGTTTCACAGGCTGTTACATGTACATGCCTTTTGTTCCATTTACAATTTCTCATTATATTCAGGGTCCTTCAGTGAGAACATTAGGCAACACTTGGTGTATGAAAATATGGGGATTAGGAGCTCATGAAGGTCTGTTTGACCTCTTCTTTATTGCAGGTAATTTATTCTAATAACATCAAAGTCACTTCCCAGAAGAGAGTTTATCCTTTGAAAGGTGTCTTTATAATTCCTTAATGCCACTAGTCTGAAAAGTAAGCCTTTTTTTCAGACATATTTTACTCTCCTGATTATTTAGCCCATATTATCTTTTAACAACAACAATGTATCATTTGTTGTGCACTTACTATATAGCTGGCACATGATCTCATTTGATTCTCAAAACCTTTCTTTGTGGTAGTATTATCAATTAGGATAAACACTAACACAGAGAGAATAATTAAATACCCCCAAACAATGGCTTAAGTCAAATGGTTTATTTTCCTTTCCTGTTCAGATATAGAAGTAGTCAGTCCAGGGCTGTTAAGACATGTTGGCAGGAGCTCAGTCTCTTTCTTTTGTTAAAAAAAAATATTTTTTTATTGGTTTCAGAGAGGAAGGGAGAGGGAGAGAGAGATAGAAACATCACTGGTGAGAGAGAATCATTGATCGGCTGCCTCCTGCACGCTCCACACTGGGCATAAAGCCCGCGACCCAGGCATGTGCCATGACCGGAATCGAACAGTGACCTCTAGGTTCATAGGTCAACACTTAACCACTGAGCCATGCCGGCTGGGCTGTTTCTGTCTTCTACCTCTGGCAAACGTAGCTTCCATTCCCAAAGTGACTTCATGGACAAAGGATGCTGTTAGAACTCCTGTCACATGTCCATGTTCCAGCTGTGGGAAGGTGGGTGAGGAAGTCACACCCCCTTTCTTTCAGACTCTCCCGGAAAGCAGCACACGCCATTTTCATACGTATCCCAGAGCTATACCACATCCCTACTTGTCAGAGAGATCCTTTTTCAGTCATTTGTGTGTCTAGCTAAAAATTAAGAGTTTATGCTAAGGAAGAAGGGGGACTTGGTATTGAGATACAGACAGCAGTCTTGGCAACACTTGAGCTATTACTGGTCCCATCTCACAAATGGAAAAATTGGATCACAGAGAAGTTAAATGGACTAACAGCTGGTAGAGCCAAGATTCAAACCCAGATCTATCCCACTTCAGAGCCCTTAAGCACTACTTTGAAGTGCTTTTACCTTACAACAGTTATTTGACTTTTTTTTCTGTCTCCTCAACTAAATTAGTATCGATCTATGGAAACAATGAATCCTTTATTTTACCAAGCATTCTTGGCAAAGAACATGGTACTGGTATCAGCTTGTGCAATGAAGCCTTTAGTTCTGCTGACCTTTTGGGCAGGTGGATTCACAGAATTTAGGGACGGGTTTAGAAACTCTCTTGCCTGACAGATGAAAGTCTTATTTTCAGTCTTCTATTTGTTCAGAGTTGCAACAGGTTGCAACTTCATTAAAATATGCTTTGCTATTCTATTGATGGCTTAGATTTTAAGCAATATAATAAAAAACGAGGTTCTCAAAAGGGTTAATAAGAATAAATAGGAAAAAGTTATGTACCGTAGGAAAATCACAGCATTATTATGATTTTTTCCTCCAAAGATATATTTTTAAGTTAATGACAGCACATCTTAGAATAAACCAAGCCATACTACTTCTATAATTATTTGAAAATTATTATTAAATTTAGATGGTTTTTCTGTGATTCTCTATCTTACTTGAGAAAAAAATATCTAAATCACAGAACACAGTATGAACTAGGCTTGCCTTCCTTCTTTCCTTTTCATAAAGCTTAAATTTTTTAAAAAAATATTTTACTGGTCAGTAGTATTTTTTATTTTTATTTTTTAAAATTTTATTGTTTAAAGTATTACAAATAGTAGTACATATGTCTCCTTTTTTTCCCCATTGACCTTCCCGGGGCCTCCCCTACTCTCCCCGCCCCCTTGCACATGCCCTAACCCTTCACCGCCACCCCCCCTCCCCCGGTAGTATTTTAAAAAATATATATATTTTATTGATTTCTTACAGAGAGGAAGGGAGAGGAAGAGAGAGATAAAAATATTTTACTGGTCAGTGATTCTCATCATTGATGTTTCTATCCTCTCTCCCTCTCCCTTCCTCTCTGAAATCAATAAAAATATATTTTTAAAAAAATGACGAGAGGAGCTGTGCAAAAAGTATGAGACTACCACAATTTCCTTGGACCAATCAAGACTGATTTTTCTGGGACTGGAGGGGGATCTATCCTACCTTGGATGATGTTTTTAAAGGTAAACAAATAGGGCATTTTGTTAGCAAGGAAAAAGCAGTATAAAGCAAACAGAATTTTTATTGCACATTTTTGTTTTCAGAGAAATTATACTAAAAAGAAAAATTCAATATAAATCACCACCCACAAGTTTAGATATGATGTTTAGTCTCTGATCTAAAATCCATTCATTCTTTTTTTAAAAGTATCTATCTATCTATCTATCTATCTATCTATCTATCTATCATCTATCTATCTATCTATCTTTCAGAGAGAAAGGGAGAGGGAGAGAGAGATAGAAACATCAATGATGAGAGAGAATCATTGATTGACTGCCTCCTGCACACCTCACAATGGGGATCGAGCCCCCAACTCGGGCAGGTGGCCTTGATTGGAATCAAACTGGGACCCTTCAGTGTGCAGGCCATCCCTCTATCCACTGAGCCAAACTGGTTAGGGCCATTCATTCTTTATTCTTTCAAAAAATATCCTTAGACCACTTACTACATGTCAGCCACTGTTCTCAATACTAAGGCTAGAGAGGTGAACAAGACAGACATTTATCTGCATTAGGGATGCTTTCAGCAACAAGTAACACAACAGGCATTAAAAAGTGGCCTAGTGCCGAAACCGGTTTGGCTCAGTGGATAGAGCGTCGGCCTGCGGACTGGGAGGTTCCAGGTTCGATTCTGGTCAAGGGCATGTACCTGGGTTGCGGGCACATCCCCGGTGGGGGATGTGCAGGAGGCGGCTGGTCGATGTTTCTCTCTCATTGATGTTTCTGACTCTCTATCTCTCTCCCTTCCTCTCTGTAAAAAATCAATAAAATATATTTAAAAAAAAAAAGTGGCCTAGCTTTGTCCGGGTAGCTCAGTTGCTTAGACTATTGTCTAATGTGCCAAAGTTGAGGGTTTGATTCCCTGGTCAGGGTACACATAAGAATTAACCAAGGAAAGCATTCATACGTGGCAAAACAAATCTCTCTCTCTAAAAACCAATAAATAAATAAAAAATTTTAAAAAGTTGCTTAAACCACTGGGACATGTAATGTTTACCTAACAGAAATTTATGACAGGCAGTCCATTGTCCAGCCTTCTAAAATGTTACCAAGGATACAGGTTCCTTTTTGTCCGTTTTCTTAGCATGCAGGCTTTTGTCTTTATTCTTGTCTCCTCATTGTGTCATGGTTGCCATAGCTCCAAACATCTCATCTGCTTTTAAATCAGAACGAAATGGCCAAGGAAGCTCTTTTCTTATTCTTGTCCTTTTTACAAACACAGAAAAACTCTCAGAAGCCCCCCAGCAGATTTTTCTTGAAATCTCATTGGCAGAACTGTGCCCTCAACAGGAAAGGAGTTTGGGAAAGTAAGTATCTCACAAAGTATTATAGGTTGTACACATTGCTACCCAAATAAAATTGAGATTCTATTCATAAGGAGAGACATGGATGATGGGTAGTAAATTTCATAGTCCCTTCTTCATGGAATTCTCTAGCTGCTTCATGGAAAGATAGAGGTAAATGAGGAGTGTTTTTTATGCTAGTCTTTGAAATTATGTCCAAGGAATTTGTATACTAAGAAGTCCTTACTTGTCTGTTTTTGCACATTCGGCTAGAAGGCTATTTGCTTTTAAATTTGTCATGAATTAGGGATTGGGATCTGTAGGACTTTGCTTGGGTTAATCTTGTGAATCTAAGATGTTGTACAGAAGGATGTCAATGAAGAACCGGACGCTTGTGGTAAGTATTAGCTAATATTTTCTCCTGGGGTAAAAAGTGCCATGAGCAGAGCATGATTTTCTTATAACACCAACCACACCTTATTGCCATCATCTGCTTATTTGTCTAGCTGCTCCACTAAATAATTAGCTTCTTGGGGGAATAAACTGTGTGTTACTTATTTCTGTGTTCATAACCCTGAGGATGGTGTCTGGCACATAGTAGGTATTCAATGAAAGTTGGAGGTTGGAAATTACCTTTCAGGGAGTAAAATGTGGATAGGTAAGTTCAAATATTAGACATTAAGGAGTTAAAACTTGAAGTGTTTAAAAATGAAAAATAGTCAGACAGAAACAAGTTAGGTGGTAACTGGAACTTAGGAGGATTAATTTGTCCCTCTCTCTCTCTTTTTTTTGTTCTCCTCTGGGAGGTACAGTTGAGGTCATGTGGTGTTTATCCAAATTGCTTGGGTCTACATGGCACAGAAGTGAGGCTAAAGTGCAAATGAGGTGGAACTCAGAAACAGCCTGTCAAAACAAGCATGATTTAGAGCAGTTGCCGCATATATTGTATTATTTTTACATGGTGGAAAGCAGCAATGAAGGACTTCATTGTGGTCACCAGCTACCTTTATTATGTTAGATAAGTGAATTCAAGTAGGTTTTCTAGAAATTCTAAGTTGTTCGTTGCTTTCTTTGTTTAAAAAATTGAAAAATAAAAGTTCTCCAATATTAATTTTAACATTTGCTTTATTAGATTGCTATTGCATTACAAGTTTATATTTCATTGGCATTATTGCTTAATTATAATCCTCACACGCCCCTGCTTTGAAAAGTCAGTGAAACTTGCCTTAAAGAGCAAGGCTTTGTGTTCTGCCTCCACACAAGGCAGGCGTCAGTGTGACAGCGAGGCAGAGCCTGTGCCGGACCGGGCCTGTCCCAGGTCTGACTAATCCTGGGCCTTGGCAAGTCAGTTAACTTATCTCTGCTTGGATTCTACATCTGTAAAATAGAGATGTGTGGGAATATGATTTTTCATTATTTCTTCTAGCTCTAAAATTTTATAGCTATAATCTATTAATCATACTGCATATAAATTGTGTATCTTCCTTTTCCTCACTTAATTCTATGTTGTATTTTTCCATCTTATTAAAAATCTTTAAAAATAACTTTTTCTTAAAATGTTTATATTTGTTTAATGCAACACAAATACAAGGAACTGTATAAATGATTATAAGGCAAACATTCTTGCAGCCACCACCATTCTCAGTCACCCAAGAAACACACTTCTAACATAACTCTCTCCCTCCCCATTGAAATCTACAGCCCAAATAAATTTTATGGTAATAATTTCCTTATTTTTCCTTATATTTTATCAACCACTATGCATCCCTAAACATTATCATTTAGCGTTGTCTAAAAATATAATTTTAAAGGACATTAATTATTCCATCATGTAAAGTTACATTAGTAGATGCAAGTACAGCTTATTGGATTATTTACTTTCACTCTTTTTAAAAAATACTATCTTTTTAAAAAGTATTTTTAATTGATTTTAGAGAAAAAGAAAGGGAGGGAGAGAGAGAGAGAGAGAGAGAGAGAGAGAGAGAGACATTGATCAGCTGCCTTCTGTACGCCCCCTACTGGGAATGGAGCCTGAAACCCAGGAATGTGGGTTGACCGGGAATTGAAAGACAACCTCTTGGTGCATGGGACGAGGCTCAACCAACTGAGCCACACTGGTCAGGGCTATTTTCATTCTTGACAGCTTATTGCTCTATCTTATTTTTTGAATAGATATCTGTTCACAAAATGCAAAAGTTCAAACGTTTAAAAGGAATGCAGTGAAAAGTCTTGCTTTATTTCTGTCCTCTAGTCATCTTGCTATCTCTATCACCAGTTTTTAGGAAGTTGATATGGAGGAAAACGGGGCCTATGAATGGTATTGTTATGTTTTCAGTTTGACTGTCCTAAAATAAGCTAACACAACTTAGGAGGTCTAGGAATTGGAATGACAAAAATGGTCTCATATAAAAATTGTCTCTGGATATATTATTAGATTCTAGTAGAAACTGTGTGCCTGGTCATGGATCTTCAGGTGACTACACTAGAGCTGCCCATCATGATACAATGAGTGATAAATTTGGATGAATGTATCAGCAGACTTATGATAGGAATGAAACATTAGGATCCAACCTGAATATGTGCAGAAGGCATGAATAAATTACACATACATGTATCTCAAACTCTCACATCACCTGCCACTGTTGCACTAATGCCCCTCACTCAACTTACTATACACCTAGGGCCTCAGGTGGGGGTGGTGAGTGTGGAGAGAGTGGGTGCTCTCCTATGACCAAGTGATGGAAGGAGAGACAACTTAAACCTAGCTTTCACACAAATTCTCACAATACATTAGTGGAAAATGATTGCCACCACAACACAGCCCCACCCAGGGATGGAAAGACAGTCTTGAAAGAAAATCCTCCCTGTAGGCAGTGTTATGAGTAGTGCAGATGGTCATTGACTTTGTATGGATATACTGGGACTGTGGGGCAGGCAGGAATGGCTTAGTGTTTATGTCAGGGGCCTGGCAGAGGTAAAAGAGAAAGATTGTCTTGGTAAAGGCATCACTGACTTGGCTCTCCCACCCTTTTTTTTTTCTCACTCTTCTGTTCCCTCACCCCTGCTGCCTTAAGATTGCAGGGATACTGACTAGGTAGTAGGACATGAGCTTTGCCTGAGCTTTGAAGGGAACCAACCTCTTAGAACAGGTCAGTGAATCATTTATGGGCCATTTAGACTCCCAGACTAAGTTATGCATGCTCTGCCCAAGCAATGGCATATGTCAGTGATAGCCCAAACTATTCTTATGGCTGTTTCCACTGTTTGAGAAAGAAAATGAAGAGATGCTTGTCCAAATCATTTCTGATAACTTTCAAGAATACTCCTTCTCTGAAAATATTTATAACTTAACCATTTATAAAATAACTGAGCTAGCATTCAGAGATAGAGAACTTTCAAATAACAGATTGGATAAGAAAATTGTCTCATCAACCAATTAAACAGTTACTTTAATTCTCCTTACCCTGAGAAAAATAAATACGTAATAAAGCATTTCATTTTTTTCTTAAAGCTACCCAACAGATTGACTTGGACTGTTTCTCAATCCTGTCAACTATCAAAAACCTAAGCAAAGAACATAAGTACTTTTAAAGTATTTCTCTCACTAAGCTCCTTGATGAGTCTGAAGCTGTGAAACAGCTGGTAACCGTTCTCCTTAGTTTAGCACATTTGGCACATCTTCTTTCTAAGCCTAAGGACTTCCAAGACACCTGTGTCCCATAAAAATAAAGAATTACAGGATTTCATGACCAAAGAGATAGAGAAAAACATAGAAACATCACTGGCCTTTCTTTACAATGCGTGGTTGGGTGGTGGGGGAGATATTGATAAGGTGGAAAAAGCAAGTTACCAGCAGAAACAAGGAAAGACTAGGGAGAGTCAAATGTGGGATGAGGTGAACATTCTGGATCCTATAGAACAACAAAGAGGAGTAGGAAGGCCATGTCATGTCCATGGTGATGACTGGCCAGTTTGGGAGAGAAATGAATCACAGTGGATCTTATCATTTTAGGTGACATCATTTATACCTTTCACTGTGACTCAACAGAATGTGTGACAAACAACTTTCTCATCAAATCAGCTGATTGTGTCACCACCAGCAATGGGGAGAAACTCAGGTAAAATACTGATTTTGTTAATACACAGAGCTTCCTCATGCTGAACTCAGTTTGAATAAAATCCACTTAGCACTTCCTATATTTCAGACTGAGGTTGCCAAGCAAATGATAAAGAGCTCCCTGGGTTTTTAGAATGGCTGTAAATAATTATTTTCATTTAAGCATGCATTGAAAATAGGTATGCACATATACAAAAAATGGTTAAGAATGGTATATTTGTTATCTATAATTTGTGACTGCCCAGCATTCATTTCCCCTTCTTAACAACACCACATTTCTTTTAAAGGAGCTATGATTGTATTATTATTATTATTATTATTATTATTATTAGCAGCAGTAGTAGCGGTATTAATAGTAGTAGCATTAGCATCATTATTATGGATTCAGCCTGATGGACTTTTACTCCAGGGTTCCCGTACTTTCTTAATCAAAGTTTGAGAATACAGTTGAAACTATGTAAATCAAACATTTATTTCCTGGAATTTAAATCTTGGGCAGAGATTAGAGACAGAGAAAATAATAGGAATTCATTTAATCCAGGGACTAGGTCCTGGATTTTGCCCCCATGTCACCAGTCCCATCATCCCTGGATCTTGCACCACTGGCCTCACTGAGGCTCTGCACATTCTCAAGTCTAATTGTCTAGCCTTGCTGCCAGATAATGAGGTCTGATATCTTTCAGAAGTTTCCTTTGTATAAATTAACTAGAGCCTGTTTCTGTTGTTTGCATCTGTAGAACTCTGACTCATTCAGAAGGTGTACCTTACCAATTAGGCAGGTTAAAGGAAACTTGACTTTATTCTTCTAAGTTAACTAGTATGAAACCATAGCCAAAAGTAATGGCATTCTTAATTATTTAAATGCCTTTTAAAAAAACCTGCAGAAAATATTTATTAATAATAAATACAAACATTTTATAGAGAAAAATCCAGACTGAAAAAATTAAGTAATATTGAACAACAACAACAACAAAACAAAACAGAATAGACGCCTGGAAGGTGTTTTTAATAATTATCTTATGGCAAAAATATGAAATAGATGACAATAGGTTTTTAAAAATATCCAATATTGAATGGTTAATTAATTAACAGATGAGAGCATAGGTCTTATTCTAGTTGGAATTATTTCTTCATTACTAATTGTTTTTTTATTATTTAAGTCCCACAGAAATATTCTGGCTAGATTTGTATTACTAAGTGCCGAGGTATAAAATTTCAGGCCTATGGAACTTGATTTGACTCAAATTCTCCCAGGAATGAGGATCATATAGTGAGTTTATTCATATGGGACTTAATAGAATGCAAAGTTCAGCATTATTTATTTTTCACTTTGACGGTTGTTAAGCCCCATCCAAATCTATATCCAGCCAGTATTTTACTGCCTTGGCATCACCAGAGACTTGATATATCATATTTAGAAAGTGAAGGCCTGATTGTCAATTCCATCTGTATCATTATTCTATAGGGTCAAATGGGAGTTCCATTGGCAAATATGTTCTCCCATGCAGTGGGCTATAGGGTCATCAGGTGTAATCCTTATCAATAGACTTAATATATCATAATACCTTTCCTTTTTTTCATGCATTTTTTGGCAACGAAGGTGAAGGCTTATTTGTATCCCATGTCTGAATTTCATTCTCACAGAAATTATGTAAAATGGAATAGAATGAGTCATAGGATATCAAATATCACAATCTTTATTACGAAAAGACTTTGAGAATTATTGTCCTAACAGTTGTCCAGTTGGCATAAAGAAAAAACTGGATGAAGTTTGATGTGACAATTATACCTTGATTTAACTCTCTGCTTTTTCTCAAAAGAGCCAACACTTCTATCCAGCCATACAAAATCTACTTTGCCTGTTGCTTCAGTCTCAAAATAGTTGCCACAGTTCCATCCATCAATTCTACATTGAAAGTAAGAAGAGAGAAGGGGTGGTGACAGTAAGCTCTCATCTCTAGTTTTTTTTTTTTTAATTCTCACCAGAGGGTATGTTTTTTGATTTTAGAGAGAGAGAAAGAGAAACATTGATGTGAGAAAGAAATATTGATCGGTTCCTCCCGTACAGCCCCACGCAGAGATCCGGCCTGCAACCCTTTTGGTGTATGGGATGATACCCCAACCACCTGAGCCACTTTCTTTCAAAGAAACAAAGCTTACAGCACCTCCTATCATATTTCTGCTTATGTTCTCATTTGCCAGAATACAGAATATAGTCTCACACCCATCCTAAACCAAACCACCGGTGAAGGTGACTAGCATTAAACTATGATTGGCTAAAACCAACTGTTATTTATCTCAGGGAGGGGAAAGGGGAAGTTCCATACCGTAAAGGTATCCATGCTGATTTCCAAAACAAATAAGTAATTGGAAGAAGAAAGGGAGCATGTTATTCTGCATGGAGTGATATTTTCCCACCATTTGCCAAGCTGGTTCCTTCTCATTCCTTTTTAAAAGATTATTTATTTATTTTTAAATTGATTTTGGGAGATGAGAGAGAGAGAGAGAGGGAGAGAGTGAGAGGGAGAGAGAGGGAGAGGGAGAGAGAGAGAGAGAGAGAGAGAGAGAGACCAGTTGTCTTCTGTTTGGTATATGAAACAGCACACTGGCCAGGGCTCCTTCTCATTCTTTAGGTCTCTCTTTGAATGCCATCTTTTCAAACAGGCCCTTTCTAACCATATAATATGAAGTAGATCCCCTGATTATTATTATTATTTATTATTATTTTAAATTGTATTTGTATTGATTTCAGAGAGGAAGGGAGAGAGAACTGAAAATCATTGATTGGCTGCCTCCTGCATGTCCCCTACTGGGGATCAAGCTCACACCCCAGGCATGTGCCTTTGACCAGAATCGAACCTGGGACCCTTCAGTCTGAAGTCCGATGCTCAATCTGCTGAGCCAAACCTGCTAGGGCTCCCTTGATTATTTTTTTATCACAAAAAATACCTATACCATTCTTCTCAGTTTGTAATTATGCATCTTTTGAGTTATTTTATTGTTTGTCTCCTCTTTGCCCCTATCACCCCAAGAATGATACCTCTCTGGGGAAGAAGCACTTTAGTGGAACTTGTGGTTTGCAGAGCAAAATAAAACCCCTGTTCTATTACTGGGGGACACAATTAATAAAGAACCTCACTGATCTACATAATAATAAAGTTGTCTGAGGGAAGAAGGCCGATTAGTTTATTGAAGGGCAAAAATGACTTTTTCTCAATCTTTGAATCTCAGACAAAAATCGGAGATCTGGACTTGTGGGAAGAGAAATGATAATGCTATCACAGGTGGGGGGTTAATCCCTAGAGGAGGACAAGATAAGATAGCTAAATTTTGAGTTACTACTATTTGCCAGACATGATTTATTTACTTCTCACAAGTTTATCAATCAGAGATTATTCTTCTTCCCATTTCACAGACTCCAGCTGCAACACAGCTGCTGAGCAGTAGAACTGGGAGGGCTGGTACAGCACTCTGGCTTTTATACAAATTCCTAAAGTTCTCTTTCCAATCAGAGGTCACACATGCCCACACACTGATGTGAAAATTATCATAGTTCAAATGCTTAAAGTAAAATTCTGTGCATTGCATTGTGGATCATATACATGCTTGGACAGATCACTGAGTAAGCTTGTGAATCAGAGCTGACTTACCTGCGGGTGTGGCACACAACATCCCAGAAACAATGTGTGCATGAAGATTTGCTTGACTTTTACACATTAAAAAAAAAACATTCCCCGAAGAATATAGGAAGTGGGGAAGAAACTCTAGAGATGTTATATTTCATGTAATTTTTTTGTTAAAACATGTGGTTTTGGTAGGAGCTGATAATAAATTAATGAATTTATTAATATAAACTCAGTATAAACTCAGGTAAGTACCAAATGACTGTTTGGTATACTGCTGCTATCCAGTTTGCTTTGTACATCACGCCACACTACAATCTTCCTAGAGTTGCTCAAT
The DNA here is from genome assembly GCF_000327345.1 of Myotis davidii. NCBI lineage: Eukaryota > Metazoa > Chordata > Mammalia > Chiroptera > Vespertilionidae > Myotis > Myotis davidii. The sequence continues at coordinate 218,922 of NW_006285797.1, forward strand.
CCAAAAGCACTTTTCACTGTTAGGAAGAGTTTCCTTAAAATCTCCCCAATTCCCCTAGCCGGTTTGGCTCACTGGATAGAGCGTTGGGCTGGGGACCGAAGGGTTCCAGGTTCTATTCCGGTCAAGGGCATGTACCTTGGTTGCAGGCACATCCTCAGTGGGGAGTGTGCAGGAGGCAGCTGATCACTGCTTCTCTCTCATCAATGTTTCTAACTCTCTGTCCCTCTCCCTTCCTCTCTGTAAAAAATCAATAAAATATATTAAAAAAAAATCTCCCCAATTCATTCCTGTTTTCTTTCATTTCCTGCCCACGTTACCTCTTGTGAATTAGCAGTTATCTCACAGCCAGAGCAGTGGGAGGGGAAGGAACCACATTACTCCACTGTCATTGATGAGACTACAAGCTTTGGGGATTTGGTTTCAATAATTTCTGCAACTAACTGTGATTGAGTGCCTACTACTTGCCAGGCATTCAGTAGGTAAACAGAGAAGAAGACTAACCCCCCTTTGCCCTCACACCATTCTCTCCCCCCCACTGCCGTTCTCCCCCCGCCCCCCTCCCCAAGTTATGTTCCAATGGGAGCAAATAGAAAATAAGCAGAACTACAGATAAGCCAGTGGGGGTGGGGAATGTTCGGGTATTCTGTTGCCAAAGACAATAGAGGATGAGATAAAGAGTGATCCCGTGGGGTGACAGGAGTTTGTGCGGCCAGGTAGAGAAGGCCTCTCTGACTGGGTTTCCTTTATTCTGGAATCTATCTGACAAGATCAGGCTTTGAATTGTTTGTATATCTATCTTATTAGAAGGGAGACCACTGGATAGTCCCTAACACTCTGAGTCTCAGTTTTTCCTCTACAACTAAGAAACGTAAAAACATTCTAGAACTGTGAAGAACAACGAAACAGCTTGTCAAATAGCTGTATATGTGAAGAGAGTTACCATATTCAGCCATTGAATTTAGAATGTACATACATTATCTCACTAAACGTAATTCTCACAAAATATAAATGGGAATACAAATGGCTGTTGTTCCTTTATTATTATCAAACTCCATCCCCCTACCCCCAGACCAGTCTTCTGTGGCCCTCCTTTCCTAAGATGCCTTCCTGGGAATGTTCTGAAGGTGACAAGCTGAATGTGGAAAAAAATAGCACAGTTGCTCACTTTCCCTCTGTACGTTTCCCATTCCAACTTTCTGTGTTAGGCAATGCTATAACTGTCTAACAACCCAATCAAGATTCTTATTGCCATCCTTGAATCATTGTTCTTTTTTACTCTTAACGCCCATGTGGATGTTCAAAGTACTCTTGGAGCCTGTATCCCCAATGGCAGAATGAAACCACACGAGCTCTTCCTTTGTTTTTTATTGATTTTAGAGAGGAAGTGAGAGAGATAGATAGAAACATCAATGATGAGAGAGAATCTTTGATTGGCTACCTCTTGCAGGGCCCCTGCTGGGGACGGGGGTGCGGAACTAAGCCCGAAACTCGGGCATGTCCCCTTGACCAGAATTGAACCTGGGACCCTTTAGTTCGCAGGCCGACACTCTAGCCACTGAGCAAACTGGCTAGGGCCCGCATGAGTTCTTGACACAACACTTCCTGCCTGGGTGGTGTTAAGTTATTTACCTGTGTTTCATCCAAGAAGTGGGGATCATAATAGTTCCTACCTTGTAGGATTGTTGTGATAAAGAGAAAAGGGTTTAGTACCTCAAAAGCACTTCAAATGTAAGTACTTCGTAAATGTTGCTTACTTTATAACCTACTTTCTGACTCTCTCCCTTCTTATCTATTTTATCCAGGCCTTTGCTATCTCACTTAAGCTATGGCCACTCCTTTGTGTATGGCCATTCCACAGAGCCATATGCAAAATTGTCTTAATTGCCTATAAGTCCTTTATTCATTCACTCCACAAATATTTATAAAGCACTTACTATGTATGTGTCATCAGCTGCTATGGCAGATTCCTAAACTAGAAAACACAGTCTGCCATTGGTCATGTCAGAATCCAGCTGAGAAAGAATTCGTATACATGCAAAATGCTGAACGATAATATGTGTTAAGTAGCTTTATAAATTACACAGGAGGGGTCACAAGGCATTACCTGTGAGATTCCCACTTAGCACTCACGCATACAATCTTTCATTCTACAGCTTTAATATTTTACATTCATGTTTTCAGGTGTATGCAGTATTTATTCAATTTTTTCTTTGATGATCCTTATACTAATCCTCTCATTAGATTGAAGTACATTTGAGAAGAGGGAGCAGACTTGCAGCAGAGTTGTAAGTGAATAGGTTGGGATGTGGGGGGAGGGAGGGCCGGGAAGAACTCCTGCTCTGCTACTTGCTAACCAAGAAGTTGGGGAAGTTGCTCAGCTTTTTTGCACCTTATTTCCTCTTTATAAATGGGATAAAATGGTACTTTTTGGGGTTAATATGAAGATTAACTGATATAATCCATATAAATCTTTAATGCAAAGTCTGGCATTTGTAAGTGCTCAATAAACATAAGCTGTAATCATAATTGCTTTTTATAGAGATTGTAGTAAGTAGAAAATCAGTGTAATCTATAGGGTGTGTAGTACAGTGTTTTATAGATAATAGACAATGAATTATCTTTGTCAGTATGTAAAGTACAGACAATGGGATCCCTCTCCCCTCACTCTCAAAAGCTCAAAATACATGATATTTTAATGTTTACGAAAACAAGACATGAAAACTTATAAAATAGGGATTATTGATATTGAAACCAGTAGTCAATTTCTCCTAGCAAGTATCTTGTTTCAGAACACTCTTCTACTCATATTATCTAATTTAGTAGAATATCAAGTGTATATTACCAGACTTTAGTTGAAATAAACAAACTGATCAGATTCTATAGAATGTAAAAGCAAGGTAAAAGTTTTTGCCTATACCACACCTTTTCTTTAGAAGTGGAGCAGCATGATTTATAAATTCTCAAATGCTATTTCTTTTTAGAAATTGGATGGTGAGCCTTTCACTAATTGGTGAGATGCCAATTCTTAAATACCTTTAAATGTGGATCTATAATTAAAATTAGAAATTGAACCACCTACCGTATTTGCCGGCGTATAAGACGACTGGGCGTATAAGACGACCCCCTAACATTTCCACTCAAAATACAGAGTTTGTTATATACTCGCCGTATAAGACTACCCCCTCTTCCGCACACCTTCCACACACCAAATAAAAGGTAAAACAATATCAGATTTGATTTTAACATTTTAATTTATATTCAAATGCTTATGACATGCAGGAAAACTGTCACAAGGCTGTATGTAATCAAACATATACATAAAACAGTGCAAGTTTATTACCGGTAAACATACCGGTAATTCACTAAAGAAAACACACTCTATAGACTGGTACCGTAGATGCTTCTCAGGAACACAGGCAAGCAGCCCACAACCTAGAGGGACTGTCAATGATAGAAGTAAGATAACAAATAGAGGTAGAGAGCAAGTGCCGGGCAAGTCCCTAGCAA
>NW_006285797.1:222677-225568 GCF_000327345.1 Myotis davidii
GCTGCTGATGCCTGAACGGTATGTGGAATGAAGTGGGCGGGCATCGGGAGGCCACTATGGCACGGGGCAAGCACTATGGGCAGTCTATCTGAAGTGTATCTGGCGTATAAGACGACCCCCCACTTGGAGGCATATTTTTCAGGGCCAAAAAATCGTCTTATACGCCGGCAAATACGGTATATATATGTTCTCGATAGGTCCCACTATTTCTCTTTACTTTTTTATTCTTTTACTTCTCTATTGCTCCCATGTATACAGGGTGTCCCCCAAAGTGTAGACACTTTAGCATCTGACAATGCAATTTTGAAAATGAAATGTCTTTTAATAAACACTGCCTTTATAATTATTCAAAGTGTGTGTGTGCATTTTTGGGGGAATATATATATATATGTATATATGTACATATATACATATATATATATATATGGAACAACATATATATTGCTTACTCTATATCTTTTACATTGAGGCTTAGTGAGTATATAGGACTTGTAATGATAAATTGTTGTAGGCTGCTGCTTTGGGGTAAATATAAGGATCCAAGGAACCATAGAGACGATTCCTTCTCTCTTCCTGCTCCAAGGGAGGCGAAGATCCAATGACTCACCTTTTCCTTTGTTGAAAATTAAATCTGCCTCTGAAAAGCAATTTTGCTTTTATAAAGTCATAGTTTATAGAATGTCAGAAATCATTCCCCAGGGGCCACTTGAAAATGAATCATCAAAGATACCCAAGTCAGAAAGGGCGATCATTCATGGGGCTTAGGCATGTCAGGCCAGCAGGCCCATGACTTTGCTTTGCCAGAAACGGAGAGCAGGAAGAGATAGCTGGGGACCCAGGTCCTCGTACAGGCAAGGTCAAGGGGCGAGTCTCCCCCTCCAGGCTGGAGTTACCATCCTCCAGGGAGACCAGACATCCAATGTACGCAATGACTCAGTATCACAGGGATGGCCTGAACATTTCCACACCTGGATTAAATAGCAGAAATCAAATTATCAGACTGAAAACCTGGAGAGTCCTAGAGAGGTGCCAACCCCAAGCTACCAGGGTTGAAATAGAAGGAACATTTTCCCCATCCAACCTGAAGAGTGGGGAAGAAGAAAAGGGTTTTGTAGCCTAACTCAGACTGCTGATTGCATGTTATGAAACTTGGCTAAGAAATCTATGCTCTACAAAATCATTGCTTTCTTCACTTTTGTCTTTTCTTTACTTCCCTTTAATTTTATAAGGAAAACATTTTTTTTTTTTATTTTAAGCCCACAGGGAGTCTTTGTGAGCTCATTCTCCCGAGAGTCATTTCTGTTGAAGCAACTAACCAAGGCAGATATGCAGAGAAAAATAATGTGATGACAAAATATGCCCATTTTCTGATCCGACTTAGAAGTGCTGAATGAGGGATTTGGAGAGAGGAAAGAGGAAACCATAAGACATTAGAGAAATGTCAATTAAAGCACCAAGGGTGTTCACTTGTATAAACATTAACCCGAAACGGAATATTCTGAATATATGATGTTCAAAGCCAAATCAGCACTTCAGGCAAAAATGACATTTCTTTCTTAGCTTTATGAGCTAAAAGAATCCTGAAGGCCATGTAGCTTCAAACACCTTTAAAAACTGCAATCATTTCTCAGAAGGACTCAGCCTGAAGTGCGATTTTATAGCTGCATTTAGATATAAAACTCAAGCCATTACACCTGTGTGTTTGCTGAACTTTTTATAGATGTAGATTTACTGGGCAACCATTGATATTGTCTTCTGTGAGTTCACGCTGTTCTGTGCCTGGGAAAGGTTTGCTGCCTCTGTGCGGTTGCTTAAATGTCAAGGCAACCCCTCCTACCTCAGTGGGGCCGTGTGCAAACCCACTTGCTTTAGAAAAGAAGCAAAGTCTAGGAGAACAGAGGTAGGATAGTAAAAGGTCCTTTTGTGCACGAACCCTGCCAGAGAACTCTGTCTGCCTTGATGCTGAGCTCACTCAGAGCTTTGAACATGTAACACCAGTTAATCATACAATTGCTGGGAGATGCAAAGTCACTGTATAATTAGTGAGTTTTTTCAAAGGAATTAGCATGTAGTTGCTAGGAACAACATGTTCTATTTTGTGGAAACTATGCAATTAGCTTGTCCCAGGTTAACAAATTAAATGTAGCATAAGCTCGTATAACAGCTGCTTGGAGGGCGGGGCTGGCTGGCAATGCATTTACTGAGATTACTTTGAACTTGTTAGCCTTTATACTCAACGTAGAGATAGGTGTGTCCTGCTTTAGGGAAGTTATTCTCACTCCCACCTTTACTAAAAAGGTATGTGAGGAAGTTTGAACATACTTGGATAGGGGAGAGAAAGTGTGAAATAAGGAGGAAAAAGTAGTGACAATGATGCTAAATCATTGGACACTAACTTGGAGTTGAAATAGAATGGCAATAAAATATATATAAATCTATACTGGGGGTCCATACTGGCACGTGATACATGCAGAGATTCCGCTTATAGGCAATTTATCAGGAATACATTGATTGCCATTAAGAAAACATGCCCAGGAAGTTTTGATTATTTATGATAGATTAAAAGACGCATTAACTCCTCTGTCTTCTGCCCATTCAGATTTAGTGACAATAATTAACTTAGATTTGTTTGAAAAAGAGGAAACAGTCCTTGAGGGTTTGTGAGAGTTCTGAAGGAGTTTACGGAGCCCCTTTGGACCTCTTTTAGAATTCAAGCTTTGGTGTTTTTGAAGAAAATTCCTAGTGTCTCCCAGCTTAGGTAAGAATTGCCAGAACTGGAGGGCTGACTTCCTAGTGCCAGTCCTGAAATGGATCTAGGATGGCTGGGGTCTTGGTGAACTTCCAGCTTCCAGCGAGGGGCACTCCTTCAGTCTGTTAATGTCAGAGAAGAG
>NW_006285797.1:225753-243842 GCF_000327345.1 Myotis davidii
TGATGGGAAGGAAGGGTTTTCTTTCCCTGTGTCTTTTGCTTGACTGGAAATCATAAGGTTGACTTGAACCATTCAGTTTTGGAGGTAGGTGCCACACATTCTTATTCTGGAACTGCCCCTCCTTCTGAGCTTCTCTGCAGTTGCCAATCCACATGAGTACCAGTGACAACAGACGGGAAGGAGTATGATTGTTATCTCCCTGGAAGCCAGACAGAGGCATACGCTCTTCAGGCACCGGCGAATCAGTGAAGTTGGCAGCTGTGCAAAGACTTCAAACCGAGTATTTTACTTTTGATCGAACCTTCTGCGTGTGGGCTGGAATATGTTTTTCTTTTCCGGTGTAAACAAGTACATTCAATTGACTAACGTGTCATTTCATGGTTTTTCACTGAAGTAACACCCCGTGGCCAGTCTAACAACAAAAGGGAGTGTCGGCCTGCTGGTATTTTCTTTTTTTTTTTTTAAAATATATATTTTATTGATTTTTTTTTACAGAGAGGAAGGGAGAGGGATAGAGAGTTAGAAACATCGATGAGGGAGAAACATCGATCAGCTGCCTCCTGCACCCTCCCGAATGGGGATGTGGCCGCAACCAAGGTACATGCCCTTGACCGGAATCGAACCTGGGACCCTTGAGTCTGCAGACCGATGCTCCATCCACTGAGCCAAACCGGTTAGGGCCCTGCTGGTATTTTCTTGATTATTTTTATATTTTAAAAGTAAAATATAGACTTAATTAGTTTTTGAATAAGAAGAAATCTTATTCTTGGCTACTTAGACATACTCATAGCAGAACCATCAATTATATAAATATGGCAAATAATGCTTTTATATTTTTAGCAGAATGTAATTATTGAATATATTACATGCAAAATTAATTTGTGGAGCAAGAATATTTATTTAGTTTAGTTAAACTACTCTATGAATTGATTTTTATAATCCTTTATTCCTGAATATATTATACTTTAAAAATGATCCAAAGGTGTGCTTTTTTGTTTAGTACTATATTGACACTATTTTAATGATTCTTAGTAAAAAAATATATGATTGTACCCATTCTGTTATCTGCTACATTTATTTGCTATCTTCTTTAAATTCAAAATTGAAAGAGAAAATTCATCTTCAATAAAAGTTTCTGTCATCAACATAAAGATAAAAATTATTTCATCTGTTCAAAATTTGTTAAGATTTAATGCTCTTCGAATTTGCTCTGCCAATTTATTTCCTTTCTTTATTGCAGAAGTCTTTTTGAATCATGAAGAGGGGAATCCATACTCCAACTCACATATATTCTCCTATTTCTCTAGACATTATTTAGAAAAGAAAGAGGTAGTGAACTTACTGGTTAGAGAAGACGAAAGGAGATGAGTTTCCCTTTATAGTAAAAGCTAAAAAGATAGCTGGGTAAAGAGGTGCTGGCAGGGCTGTCTGCTCATCAAGCAAGGAACAGGGCTCTGAGGAGCCTGGGAATGGGGTGGACAGGCCCGGATTCTGCCTCCTCGTTCTGGCAGCAACTGGGAAATTACCTAACAGCCCTGACCCACCCTTTTCTCACTTACAAAAGTAGGATAGTCCTTTACTCATAAAGTAGCTATGAGAATTCAACTAAATGATATAGTGTATCTAGTATACTTGGTAGATATGATCATCATTTTTGATAAAAGGTGTGCATTATCCATATCAACCTTCTAGACCCTTCCCTGAGAAAAACTATTCTCTGCTTAGGTTATTTGTGACTATGAGTTTATCCTGTTAGAAAAGCAGTTGGATGTTTTTAATATGGAAAAGATGTCTCCATGCACAGTTTGGTTAGCTAATCAGAAAATTTAAAGATTATGAGTATTTAGAGTTTATGAGTCAATGCCTTCAAAGCCAGTAGTAGATTAAAAAACAAAAGTGTCCCTCTAGCCTTTCTGTCTTCTTCAACACAGAGAACTGCTGCACATGCTCTAGGTGACTGTCTCAGGTATTCAAAGACAAGCAGCAGAAACGTCATAAAAATGTATCATACCCTCTTAAGGCACATGGACATAATTATGAAAATTATGTAATTGTTACTTATATAATACTTGCTTTTATATATCCCTTCTTTGATTGGGGTCATGTCTTAATCACTTTTATATACTAACAATATATATTTAGTGGGTTATCAATATCAATATTCTTGCTGAGTAAAATAAATGAGTGAATAAATAAGTAAATGAGTACAGAAATGAATATTACCCTTTAAGGCTGCCCTTGGAAATATTTTCTGTTAACAGAAACCAAACTACTTGCCTCCATGACTTAGTGACTAATGAGAACAGCTTTCTCCTGTCTGCGCTGATGCCAGGAAAAACTGTGTTTTATTTATTCAAACCTATGCAACCTTTTCCTCATTGTCTGAGAACCTACCAACCTGCTGAGGAGTGCTAGTAATGACAAAACATCACTTTTCAGTATAGTGGTGGCTTTCCACTGTGTTTTGAGGAGTAGGAGGTTTTGAGGATGTTCAGAGGCCAACATGGACCAAAATCTAACTCAAGGAAGTGCAGAGAAGGGGGCATCACTTCATTCCTTTGAGGGAGTAGGTCTGCTTTGATCCGTTTGATATGATAAGGCTCCAGGTAAGATTCTGCCTGGGCTATAGGATACTCCATCTAAAAGGTCTGAAGCCTGAGTTCTTGATGACACAAAGTATTAAATAGGAAGATTTACCCTCTGAAGTGCTGGAAAGAAGACAGGCTTGAGTTCTTCTAACACCCAGGCTACCCTGTGAGTCATGGAAGGAAGACATATAAAAAAGGAGTGTTGAGTGATGAATCTCACATTTCTGGAGGCCTCCCGAGCAAAGAGCATGGGTAGCTTTGTTAAAAGATATTTGTAAAGCTGCTCCAGGCAGAGAGCAAATTTGCTTATTCTCCAGGATAAGAAAGGTAGTTTTCCTCCTGCCTTGGAGGTAGTCCAGGGTAATAAAGATAGCATCTCCCTCTGAGTCAGAAGGCAGATCTGTTTTCTGATCAGGATATAAAGATTATGTCGCTCTCTGTAGGGGTGGATGAACAGGTTTCCTAGTAGCTCCCCTTAAATAGCTTGGTGTTTTCCTAAACTGGAGGCTCCCTGCTGTGACACAGGGCATGCAGCGCCTACCTGGGCTTACTTCTGCATTGCTGCCATGGGACTTGAGGGGCAAGAGGAACCACTGTGAACACGGAGCTCATGCTGTTTTTAGTGCCAAGTGTAATAAACAGTTCAAATCCATTTGGGCTAATTGTCTCGTACTGGCTGCATCTATGGAAGTTTGGCATACTGACCTAGCAGCTGCAATGGTGGCTGCTGTTCAGGATCTGCTTGGCTGCTTGACAGGTAGGTCCTTCACCTCTTTTTTTTTTTAAAAAAATATATTTTTATTGATTTCAGAGAGGGATAGGGAGAGAGAGAGATAGAAACATCACTGATGAGAGAGAATCATTGATTCTGTGACAATGTGACTGGGGATCAAGCCCGAAATCCGGACATGTGCTCTTGACCATAATTGAACGCGGGACCCTTCAGCCCACAGGCTGATGCTCTAGTCACTGAGCCAAACCAGCTGGGGCAACTCCCACTCTTCCCTAAGCTTTTTACTTTATAGCAGAGCCCCTAGTCATGTAATAGACTTTAGTAAGAGTATTCATAATAACATTTGGTTATGCATCATGACATTTATGCCCTATATACACTATGTTTGAAACAAAACTAATATTTCTCTTCCCTCTATCTTAAAGAGTATTTAAAAAATCTATCCCCCAAAGTAAATATTTTGGATATGAAATTCTGATCAACTAAAAACAATGCTCCTGATGTTTTACTGCACATATGAATCACCCGGAGAGTTTGGTACAGAAGCAGATTACTGGATCCCATCCCCAGGGAATCACATCGAATGGCTCTGGAGAGCCAAGCTGTCTTCTAATAAGACCCCAGGTGATTCTCTCTTGCTGGAAAAGGTCACACTTTAAGAAACAAGATCTTAGAAGACATAATAGTGTCCTTTTAAGTAAAAAGAAAAAGTGGGGTAACATCCACAATTTCCTTCAAACTCTGAAGGTTTGATTGGTGAGGCAGGTAGGGAGGAGCAAAGTGTCCACATTGTGATACACTGACTGAGCACTTCACCCCTAATTCAATTCCAAAATACTGAAACCACTTCAGGGGTTCCTTGGTAAAGGCCTCACTATTTCCCTCCCAACAATAATAGCAGGTGTTACTGACATAACTGGCCCAGAAGTTATTCACTCTGGGGCCAACTCATTCTTCAGTATAACGTCTTGGACAGTAAATCTTTTTTAAAAAATTAAATTAGTTTTTATTTTAAAATTATAGTTAACATACAATATTTTATTTTATTTTTACTTTTTTCAAAATATATTTTATTGATTTTTTACAGAGAGGAAGGGAGAGGGATAGAGAGTTAGAAACATCAATGAGAGAGAAACATCGATTAGATGCCTCCTGCACACCACCCACTAGGGATGTGCCTGCAACCAAGGTACATGCCCTTGACTGGAATTGAACCTGGGACCCCTCAGTGCGCAGGCCGATGCTCTATCCACTGAGCCAAACCGGTCAAGGCAATACAATATTTTATTAGTTTCAGGTGTACACCCCAGTGATTAGACGTTATATAACTTGCTAAGTGATCATCCTGATAACTCTCATACCCATCTGACAGCATACATAGTTATTAGAGTATTACTGACTATATTTCCTATGCTGCGCTTTCCATCCCCATGACTATTCTGTAACAACCAATTTGTACTTCTTAATCCTTTCACCTTTTGCACCCATTCCCCCAACATCCCTTCCATCTGGCAATCATCACAATGTTCTCTGTATCTATTAATCTGTTTCTGTTCTGATTCTTTGTTTATTTTGTGTATTTTTAAAAGATTTATTTATTGATAGATATGTATTTATTGCCACTTTATTGTTCATATTTTTGATGATTTTTTCCCCTCCTTCTTCTTAAAGATGCTTTCTACTTATGCTGGGCTTGGAGGTGGCCCAGGAGAGGCCAAGGTGCATATCAAGGCCTGTTGCTGCTAGTACTGGGTCTGGGGCCACTTAGAGAGAGCAACTGGGCATGATGGGGCCAGATGCTGCTTGTTTGAGAGATTTTAGGAAAGTGAAGCATGAGCCAAGACAGGCAATTTGTATGAAAAAGCTACTGGAAACAACTTGGGTGATTCCGAAAGGAGGGTGGGGTTAACAGTGTTAGCCAGGTAGATGGAAACTCAGATATGGGCACATACCTGCTGACTTTGTGGGGGAAGAGCTCATCAAAGGAGCAATGACTTCTGCAGAACTTCTGTCTGGGAGCCCAGCCAGTGTGGCTCAATGGCTGAGCATCAACCCATGAACCAAGTCACGGTTTTATTCCTGGTCAGGACACATGCCTGAGTTGTGGGCTTGATTCCCAGTGGGGAGCATGCAAGCTGCTCAGAGGGTGGGTCCACAGCCACTCAGCAGACTGGGATGAGCGGCACTCCCACAGATGGAGACTCAGATATGGCACCCAGCTGTTGGTTCTGTCGGGGCAGGGCTCACTAATGGAACAATGGCTTCTGCCAATACTTCTGTCTGAGAAAAAGCTGCCCTTCCAGCTCTTGTCTTGATGCCAGATAATTCATTTCTGCCTCATATGTCCCTGGTACCTTTTGGGCCGTGATCGCAGCACTGGAGCTCAGAGTGAGTGAGTGCAAGTAAGTCTGTGTGGACTCTTTAAGATGAACTTCCTGGGACTCAGGCATAACACCCCCTGGTTTTTATAGCCAGAAATTATGGGGACTTCTTTCCCAGCACTGGGACCCTGGGTTGTGATGCCTGGTGTGGGGCTGGGACCCATCACTCTTCATAAGGGCTAAGATAGCCCTCCCAATTTTTATCCATAACTTGAGTGTGGGACCAGTCCCTTCCACGTCTCTGCCCCTCCTACTAGTCTTGATGTGGTTTCTTCTTTAAATCCCTACTTGTAGGACTTATATTCAGCTAGATTTCAGAAGGTTCTGAATGATGGCTGTTTTGTAGTTTAGTTGTAATTTTAAAGCAGATGTGGCAGGAAGTCTTCTTTTAACATGTGCTTTGGTGCAGAGTGAAGATTTTCAGTGCCAGTTTGAAGCTAGACTAAGACTGTCCACCTGCCAAAAGACTGAAAGTACTCCTGTAAGGCTTCCTAGTTCCTTTATTATGTTCTGTCAACAAGCTTTCACATCAGGGCAACCTTCTGGAATTTTCTATGTGGGCTGATGCTCATTTATTTTACAGTAGATTTGTAGTGCATGAATTAATTTTAACATCTATTTTGTTATTAATCCTATGTTGTGTTAACTCTGGTTGTGTGTTATGGGCTAGCTGTGTCCCCCCAACCCAATTCATATGTTAAAGCCCTAACCCCTAGTACCTCAGAATGTGACTATATTTGGAGATAAAGTCTTTAAAGGGGCAATTAATTTAAAATGAAGCAATTCAGTTGGGCCGTCATCCAATATCCTGGTGTTATAGGCAGAGGGAATTGGACACAGACATGTGAAGACAGGGAGAAGACAGACATCTACAAGCCAAGGAGAGAGGCAATCCTGTGTACACCCCAATCCCTGTCTTTTAATCTTCAGAACTGTGAGAAAATAAATTTCTGTTGTTTAAGCCACCAGTTTGTGGTACTTTGTTGTAGCTGCCCTAACAAATGAGTACATTGAGTTTTTTTTTTTTTTAATGGCCTCTCAAGGCAGGTCCCTCCTATATTAGAATAAGTTTGCTTGTATTCCTTCTTCTAGCATTAGAGGGCATTTTTAGTGGGTCAAACCTTAGCACCATTTGATATTAAGATCCTTGTTTTATTCTGCTCATTAAATCTTTTTGGATAGTACCTAAGAATCTCAGCCTTAAGCAACAGAATTACTAATTGTCTCAGTGGGTATTTCCCTCAAATGAAGGGATCTAGGTGGCAGACAGACTTGATTTACTTACTCAATAAATATTTCTTGGTTGCCTACCATTTGTCAGAAATTGTTGTATATTCTAGGTGCTGCAGACATATACATTTGTACTGAAGTTCAGGCTCTCATGAAACATATTTAGCATGTGTGATGTATGTGTGGATCAAGGGAATATGCAAAAAATATACACTTAAATGAAAATACACTATGTCAAGTGGCAATAAAGCAGGGAAACGAAGACTGGGATCTTGTTTGGAACCTAGGAATGGGGATGATATTTTATAAAGCATTGTCAGAAAGGCCTCTCTGAAGTGGTAACCTTTACGCAGAGTCTGCATGAAGTGAGGGATTCATAGATGCAGAGATGTGCCTTCCCCTCTCCTCAGACTCCCCTCCAAAGAAACACTTTCTTCCCCAGATGCTGGAGAGTTGTCACCAGACAGCCTTCAATGTCAGAACTTTCAGCTGCAAAGCGCTGCTCTCTCAAGGGCATGGCCTTCCTTCAGGTAGCCCACATCCAATGATGATCAAGCTGGGTGTTTAAAAGCTCAAACAGGACCTACCTGACAGAGCCCTGGGGCCAGCTGTGGACGACCCTTCCTTGCTTCCTTTCCCTTCTTTTCAAGGCTGATCCCAAGAACACCCCTCATCACATCCTGTGTACAGATGTCTGTTTCAGGGTGGGCTTCCTGGAGGACCCAATCTGTGACACGGAGGGAGCCATGAGGACATCTAAGGAAGAGCCTTTCCTCAAAGAAGAAACAGTAAGTCCAAAGACTCTTAAACTACTACCCATACAGTAATGACATGGCTACACAAAGAAAGGACAGAACAAACCTGCTTGGTTTTGTGTGGGCACCCCAGAGACACCAGACAGAGGGAATACAGAGCTGGCCATGGGAGGCAGGAGCTTCTTTGCATGGAAGTTCTTCAGTAGGAGGGAATAAAAAGGAGACACAGAAATGAAGTTGGCTTTGATTTTGAACTAAAATATAAATCCAACAGGCTTATTTGAGACTTCCAGGACCCCGAGGCCTGTGATTTCTCCCACTTATGAATAGTCAGGATACTCCCCACTCTCAGGGGTTTTGAACCAGTTTTCAAGCCCAAATCCCATGTCTCAGCTCTAACTCTCTACAAGCCTTTTTCACCTTCTGCCTCTCTTCCTCCTCCTCTTCCTCTCTTTTAAACATAATCTTCTCATACACCTTCATTTTCACATTCATGGCTCTCAGAGGGGAAGGAAAACAGGTTTGTACAGACTAACACACTAATTGATCTATTAGGCTTTCAAAAATGTTGTTAGTTATAAAGAGGTTATGGAATGTAATCATAGGAAACAGGCAGTACCTCATTAACCTCATCCCTCTCAAATAACAACCCAAAGCACAATGCCTGAAGCAAGTTCAAGGAGAAGATGATAAAGAGCCCAATTTTCTTTACCGAAGGAAATAATTCACAAATTGTCTTTTTATTTACATGGGACATAGGGAAGAAAGTGTGCATGAAACTGACACAAGCTTAAATGTCTATCATTAAACAAAACTCGATAGTGTGTGTTCTGATGTTCAAATAATTATTATAATTCTTCCTACTTATGTCTGTAATGGGGTGTCCAGTTCATAAACCACTCAACACCTTCATTGTTTACTCAAGATTGTGTTAGATTTTTGTAATTCCCTTTGAGGGAGTAAGTTTAAATTCTTGGTTATTTAGAGTAGAATAAACTATGATCATTTGTGTGACTAGAATGAGCCATACATGGGGATGGCAAGGCAGCACTTTCATCTCCAGATTATCTTTGGCTCTTTGTTCCCGAGAACAATATTTTTTCTGCTTATCGCTCACAACCCCACAAGGATCTGTACCACAACCTGTTTAGGATAGATAATGGAAATTTAGGATTTTATCAGAATATAAACAGGTCATAGGCCCATAGTGTTGTTAGGGAAAATACTAGAGAAAGAGTTGAACTTAATCTCTAGAACATTTTCATCACCCTAAAAAGAAATTTGTACCCATTGCCCCTTCCCTGGCCTCTGACAACCACTTAGCTACTGTTTGTCACTATAGATTTGCCGATCACCTACTATATATTTGAAATCTTTTTTAGCTTATTATTCTAATAACCTTCTAAAATTCTCCCCCTTTGCGTTAAATAGCCTTTTTAATTTAATTTAATTTAATTGTACTAAGCTGAAACTCTTATAATCTAGGGAGGTTCACTGAAGAGCCATGCATTTAATTCCATAAATCCTTTGAAGGTATATAGAGCTTCATGTTTAAAATTTTCCTCTTTTATTGTGATCTCTCTTTAAGATAGATCCAATTCAAGGATACAGATTAGTAAAGAAAGGAAAGGAAATATAAGAAGCACATAGAGGAGAAGGAAGTGGAGGAGGAGGAAGGGGGAGGAGAAGGAGAAGAAGTCAACTGAACAGTTCTGGTTATGTCAGACTGCTCTAGCAACTTCTGTCACATCAGGCCTTCTATGACATGACGAGGTTGTTGGAATTGCTAGAAGAACCCAGTCTGAAACTTGCAACAAACAAGTCATATAATTATGAGGCAGTACCATTACACCAAGGTGAACTTTCAATGATTCTATTGCTTAGTGAAGAATCTCCTTAACCCTCTATCCCTTATATCTTCATTACATCTAACTGTAAAAAATAACCACTATATAATAATGTCCTTTCTCTCTAGTGCACCCTTAATCAGAAATATGTTAGCCTCAGGAGCAGGAATTCCACCTGCTTGAACTTTGCTCCAGCCTGTGCTTTCTCTCTTCCTGGGAAGGGCTGTCCTTGATTACAGCACTCGCCGGGCCTGCCAGGATGTCAGCACCCCCTGCTCATAGTTGTTTCTAGGGCGGACTGTCCTGAGCGTGGCCTGCTGGCATCACAGCCTGTGCGTGACTAAATGTTAATCTGCCCCAAATATTTTCTGATTTAGCCCAGGTTGCCTATGCTGCTGCTGCCTCTTCTCTCCCTCCTCCTCCTCCTTTTTGCCTAATCAGTGCTGGGGGATTTCTTTAACTACCATTAGCCTAACTGTTAGAAATGTGTTCCTGCACATCCATCAGTCATCCCTTGTCCCATCTGGAATTCTCTATATCAAATTTGAAACATCCTTTAGTCCTTATTTCCACATAGTTCTGCACTGGTCTAGAACAGGAGACAAAACTCACCACCAACTTGTTTGAAATACTCAGTATAAATGCCTCATTTATTTTTATTAAAAATTATCTTTATTATTGAAAGTATTACAGATATCCCTCCCCTTTCCCATTGACCCCTTCAACCCGGTACCGCCCTCCACAAATGCCTCATTTTTTTTTGTCTGCATTTTCATCAAACTTTATTTTTCATTACATCAATAATATGTATCAGTCAAAAATTCTCATTCATTGATTCAACGCACACTTTCTTATCAACAATAATATGCCAAGCACTGTTTGAGGTTCTGGAAATATTGCCAAGTTCCTATCATCTTTGTTGGGGTCCAGCCCCAGCAGGTCCAGGATTCCCAAAGGTGGGAATGGAGTTGGCAAAAAAGGAATGACAGGGCGACAGCTTTCAGGTGATCAGCATGGTTGGGTTCTCTCACCAGGTTCTGTGACCAGGTTCTGTCCATGTTCTCTTGCTAGGTTCTCTAGCCAGGTTCTGTCAATGCTTCATTTTTTATCTCATCATTAAGTCATTGAGTTTTACCAAGCCTCTCCAAGTATACACATATCATTTCTCCATGTTTTGTAGTCACTATTGGATGACAGGCATTTTGGGTTCGTGGGGCTAGTGATGGGGGTAGTTAAGTGTCATTTTTTTTTTCTTTAAAGTATAGTTGACACACAATATTATATTAATTTTAGGTGTACAACATAGTGATTTTTGACATTTATGTGGGTGTATGAAGAGCTATATGAGTGAGGGCAGTCAGCTTTGTGAATGCATTATAGTGGCTTGTTTTATAATAATGTCTTAATGTGAATGTCTTCATTTAAAATACACTTTGCATATCATACCTGTGGAAATAATATTTTACTTTCACCAAAAAAAAGTGTACTCTTGTCTCATTTCTTACAAAATCTGTGAGGAAGTCTATCTCTTATTTCCCCACTATTGATATAGGTATGAATGCAAAGAAATATTTCTGCATTATAAGCAAATCAATGCAAATAGAATTATAAATGGCAGTTCACACTTGGTTTGCATATTAGAGAGAAAACAGAGTGGGGATTATTGGGTTGAGTTGAAAAGGGGCAGCTCAGCTGTGGGTCATACGGGAATGTCAGCATATGGGCCAAGCTTTGCAAGATCTTCTGATTTTTCATGAAAAAAGTGAACATTTGAATAAAAATATTCTGATTTCTAAATATTGGCAACCAAGTCAACTATAAACAAACCCATGGGCACACTGCAGGCAATACATGGCTTGGGGCTGCCCATTGGGGATTTTGGTTTTAGAGACTGTGTCTGTATCTGAATCTGGAGGTTTATGAGATGGAATTGTAGTTCTTGGTTTTTCTAGGTAATTGCGGCACATAATTGTTATTTGCAGTTAACACTGAGACTGTATAAGCAAGGACAATTTTTTAGAGACAGAATGAGCCTCAACGAGGAAAGAGACATCATAAGAACTGTGTGGAATGAATCCCATGTGGCATATACAGATGGAAATAAATGGAATGAGGACCTCCTGGGCCTCAGTCTGGAAGACAGACATCAGAGACTCTTCTCTTAACCACATTGGCCAAGGGCTATTTCACCCCTTTCATAGTGTTGAGGAAGTAAACATTGATATAAAATGTGCTGTGATCTATTTCCCACGGACAATATATGGGGTATGTGGTAGAGGCAGGAGAGTGGCCGGGTGCAACTGAGTTGTTGGTCAAGCTCTGAACTTCAGCATGGGCTGGAGTTGGGAGTGGATCAGTAATACACCTTCTAATGGAAACAGCCTTTTGTGACTTTCCCTCAATTGAGTCCAGGACAGTGTGTCAAACTCCCTTTCCTCGGGAGCACAGCTAGTTGGTGGACTTTTTCCTGGCTGACCTGGGAGGTCCATCTTACCCTTCACCACACCCTGATTGGTAGAAATGCCAAAACTTTTAAAGGATAGCCTGGAACTGAGTGTAATTTTTAAGGAGTGAGCTGCCTTTTGGCCTTTACTGGTTAATAGAATCAGAGGCTTCTCCCAAAAACTGTGAGTTATAGATACATAGGTAGGCTTACACTAGTATCAGAAAGTCCAGGAATTCCATAGCTTGATTTTTGAATCTCTCTAAGAAATTCACGGAGATAGATAGGATTCTATTGATACATGAAGGTAGTGCTTGTTAAATTAATTAAACAAGGAGGCCATTAGACCGAGGTGTCTGTACTGTCATGGTGGCCTACATATACAAGTAGAAATCTAAGTTTGTAAATGCTTCAATATTATGAAATTGAAACCTAAGGGCAATCAATGACAAATAGCCAACTAGGCTTTAAACTATAGCCAGTCAAATAATTTCCTTTCTTTGGTTCCACATTTTCTCTTATGAGCCCTCCCTTGGCTCCTGTCAGTGCAGTGTTCTAATCACTTCCAGTTTGGTGCTACAGATTTGAATTGAATTTTGCTCAAATAAACTCTTAAAGTATTTAATATGCCCCAGCTTATTTTTTTTAAACTCATGTTTGAATGCCTCTACTAGGTCCAGTACTGTGGCATTTTAAGCATCAATAAATCTAGTTCAACCTGGCCAGTGTGGATCAGTGGCTGAGCATCGACCTATGAACCAGGAGGTCACGGTTTGACTCCTGGTCAGGGCACAAGCTTGGGTTTCGGGTTGGATACCCAGTGTGGGGCATGCAAGAGGCAGCGATCAATGATTCTCTCTCATCATTGATGTTTTCATCTCTCTCCCCCTCCTTTCCTCTCTCTGAAATCAATAAAAATATATTTAAAATAAAGAAATAAATCTAGTTCATTTTGTCCTTGGAATCTTGATAGCATTTCCCTACCCACTCCCCATCTCCCATTTCTATTTTTTAAATATATTTTTATTGATTTCATAGAGGAAGGAAGAGGGAGAGATAGAAACATCATTGATGAGAGAGAATCATTGATCGGCTGCCTCCTGCACGCTCCCTATTGGGGGACAAGCCCGCAACCCAGGCCTGTACCCTTGACTGAATCAAACTGGACCCTTCAGTTTGCAGGCTGATGCTCTATCCACTGAGCCAAACCAGCCAGGGCTCCCATTTCTATTTTTGTGTAAACTCAATGAAGCTGTGATCAAGCCTGATTGAGTCAAGCATGGATTGAAGGTTGGAGTTTGGTATGGGGTGTCTTTGGACAGGGAACTAGAACAAGGCTTTACACACAAGACTTGACAATATTGTGCATCATCAAAACCATAAAGAAATACAAAGGTCCAAAAAGCCAGAGGTGAAAAGAAAACAAACAAAACCTCAAAGTGACAGAAGGTGAATGAAAAAGATTGCTAAATCGGTGGCTACAGAGGCAGGAAATGAAGTTAGAATGTGAGGATTAGAGAAATGGTGAGACAGATATACAACACCAGATCAAATTAGGGTGGAAGAATAAGAGCGATCCTAATCAATTGTTTCAGAACAGTGT
The DNA here is from genome assembly GCF_000327345.1 of Myotis davidii. NCBI lineage: Eukaryota > Metazoa > Chordata > Mammalia > Chiroptera > Vespertilionidae > Myotis > Myotis davidii. The sequence continues at coordinate 239,334 of NW_006285797.1, forward strand.
GACAAAATTTCCCCTTGGGCTCAGCAGAAAAATATGTAGAAACACCCTTCCTGGAACTTCAATTGTATTTAATGACAGAATACATTACATTACTTACTCCATTTCAGTCAAGAGCAAATTTTGCATAAATTTTTAAAGGTAAAATCTAAGGCATGAAAGACATTTTACTCTTGCCATGGGCTGTTGGGCTATGCTGTAGCCATCCAGGGTTGCATACCTACTTTTTCTCCTTTGCTATTATGAAGGTACTTTGGTGGAAAAATAGGGAAGCAGTTGGAAGAACATCAAAGAGTGGTCTAAGCTTGCTTTAATGGGAGAATAGGTGCATGCTCACATGGGTTGGTCAGCTGACTTAAAGGGCCACCGGACAGAACTTTTGTATACTTAAAATCATTGCACCAATTTCTGCCTACAACAAATCCTGAACATCATCATCAAAAGTGGTGGTTTTAAAACTGCATTATAATTGTTTAATAGGGCATGGAATAAATTTAGTGGAGTTGTTACTCATGTTGAAAAAACAAAATAAATAAGTAGAAAAAATATTTTTAGTGCTATTTTGTGAAGATTTTGTTATAGTTAGGTAAGTGGGTTACAATGAAAAATGTATTTACTGTGGGTTGTTCTAAAAAAAATTGTCACTATTCTGAAATATTTTTTAGTTCATAAGTATCTCATGAAAAAAAGTGTTTTTTGGTCAAGTAAATTTGACCTTTTAAACAAAGTTTTGATGGTGAAATGGTCCCCTGAAACCAATTCCAATGTGTGTGTGGCAGCTCCCATACCAAGAAGGAATTCTTGAACAATTCAACTTAATTTTTATGTTACCTACCAGGAGATAAAAATCAGAATCCACAGGAAAAGAGCTCAATTTCAAATTCCAGTTGCAAGCCCAGATTGTTACCTGTGTCTCTGACCAACCGGCTACAAATTGGAGGTTTCAATGAGCCCTCCAATTCAGGATGCCAATGTTGATATTTGTACTTCTGACCTACTGGCTATAAATCAGAAATTCCCACAATCCCTCCTCGGGTTTGATGAATTTATGAGAATGGCTCAAAGAACTCAGGAAAACCCATTTACGCACCAGATTACTGATTTATTACAAAGGCGCTTAAAGGATACAAATCAACAGCCAGATGAAGTTTCTGTCCATGTTGAACTTGGGGCCTGGTAAGGTGGCACATGAAAACATTCTGGTTCCCCAACATGGAAACTCTCCAAAAAAGGGTGAGCTGTACTTTTTTGGGTTTTTGTGGAGACTTCATTACATAGTTATGATTGATTAAGTCATTGCCTGCTTGCAGTTGATTCAAGTTCCAAAAGCACCTCTCCATTCTGGGGTCAGGTAAGAGAGGTTAGGAGGGTGGGGACTAGATAGTGGGACTAAAAGTTTCAGCCCTCCAACCAGAGGGTGGGTCTCTTGGTGACTAGCCCTCTTTCTTAGGTGCTCTCTGAAAGTCACTTCATTAACATAACAAAAGACACATTTATCACTAGCACTATTTAGGAAATTCCAAGGGTTTTTGGCAGCTATGTGAATTATGAACTATGAATGAAGATCAAATATATCTAAGAAATACGCTTTGATCAACTGAATGACCAAGTGTATATATTTTTATAAATCACCGTATCACAAAAGGCCTCTTAAAATTTGAACTACAGTATGTTAGATATAAAGTCCATAATATTTTCCCAATATATTTGACATAGCATTTCATGAGACTGGTGTTATGAGGAACATATAATGTTGGTTCAGTGATCCTTAGTTACTGTTGTGTCATCTTCAACAAATTCCTAAGTAAAGATCCCCACTATTATTATATATTGCGATTGTAACCGGGAAAAAATTTGCTATCTATATATATAAAAGCCTAATATGCTAATAGTCCCTCCTACTGTTTGGCTGCTTGACCAGTTGTTATGACATGCACTGACCACCATGGGGCAGATGCTCCGACTGGTAGGTTAGCTTGCTGCTGGGGTCCAGCTGATTGGGACTGGATGAGATGGGCTGGATATGGCCTGGAGCCCTCCTGCAGTCCTCCCTGGCCCCGATCTTGTACCGGTGGGGTCCCTTGGCCTGTGCCCTCTTTCAATCCGAGACCCCTCGGGGGATGTCGGAGAACCAGTTTTGGCCCGACCCCCACAGGCCAAGCCAAGAGACCCCACTGGTGCACGAATCTGTGCACTGGGCCTCTAGTACTTATATAAAGCTACCTATATTAACCTTAGTAAATGTTAAACCTGGACTGTTACTGTAACTTGATTTTTCTCTCAAAACTAGAGCTTACATGTTTAAAGTTTTTTTTAAGTGTGCTTCACAATCCAGCAGTTTCAGTTCCTATGTGAACCTAAGGAGCAGCCTGACCTTCAAGGACCTGGCAAACATGGACTCCACAGACACAGGAATTCATTGATTAAAAAAACAGCAACAGATGGCCAACTCAAGGACACTGACCATGGAAATCCATATTGGGACCAGCAAGGACTGCCTGCATGTCCACAGTCCCTCCCTCGGGTCTCTTTGTTCTGCTTTCCCTCTCTCTCCTTATAAAAACCTCCACCTGCACTGAGATCTTAAAATAAGTTTTTGAGGACTGGGGAAAGTCCCCCATTTTCTTGAGATGATGGCATTCAAATAAATCTCTTTCCTTTTACCAGAACCTGTCTCATGAGTTTGGCTTTCCTTGTGGCAGGCAGAAGAATCTGGATTTTAGTTACACTATCTGGATTGAAGGGCTGAGTATGAACTGTGTTCAAGGTCTTGGTATTCAGAGTCAATAACATCAAGTAACCACTCTCCTTATAGAATTCTCTCTTCATGGTACTTATTTCCATCTGGAATGCTACTAGCTAGTCATCCCTCAGGATGCTCTTCCTAAGCATGACCTCAAAGTGGGAAGAGTCTACAGTGATATTTCTACTCCATAACACCCCTTGGCCCCAGAATAAATAAGCCCTACTTTGTTTTTAAGGTTATCAGAGCAAGGAAACAGATGGGGAAAACAATGCCCCCTTAAACTATGAGAAGCCATAGGCCTAAGAATCTTTACACATTTATTTTTTCAGGTTAAAATATAAAAATGCATTTATACATTTCCTAGAGAATATAAAGGAGTCATGTTTTGAATAGGTAATTTTACTAATACAGTTTGTGACTCTCTCTCAGATCTTAAATATTGTGGTTCTGGTCCACAGTGTTTTTTCTAGGCCTTTGATCTTTACTTTTATTTCTCACTAGAGGCCTGGTGCATGAAATTTGTGCACGCAGTGGCGGGGGGTAGGGTGGGGGGTGGGCTGTTCCAGCCTGGCCTGTGCCCTGTCACAGTGTGGGAGCCCCGTAATTGATTGCCCCAAAGAGGTAGGCCAGAGGCGGGGGTCCTGCCTCCACACTGCACAGAGCCAGAAGGCGGGACTCCCAGGACCCCCAGGCAGGGCTCACCTTACTGAGCCGGGGGACAAGTCGAGCCCTGCCCACCTGCATGCACCCGCTGTGCGCACAGCCATCTTGTGATGGCATGAGGGCATCATGGCGTGACGACCACTTAGGCTTTTATTAGTAAGGATAGGGCTGCTTACGGCATTGCCTCCCAGCATCTGAATTGGTTTTTAGTAAGGATTATGTAGAATTCTTCCTGCCTGACGACCTCAGCATCAAAGCCTAAAGATGCGATCAGAGCAGAGTAACAGTAGCCTTTACTTCCTAGAGGGGCATTTGCACTTCTGAAGATAGCACACTGCAGCAGGCCCAGTAGTTCCTAGCTCTTCTGTTTGGCACAGGAATATTCTTTCTGGCTACTTTCTCACATGTACATTTAATAAAATTATTAAAAGTAACACTAGGGCAACCAGAAACCCTATAATAACACTGACTTAAAGAGGATTAACACAACATTTATAGTATACATTTTCAAAGGAGGATATTTTTTAGAGTTTTGTTAATAAAAACAGTGTCACTGATTGTTATGGACTGAATTGTGTCTTTACCCCCGCTCCGCCCAAATTCATGTGTTGAATCCCTAACCTGCAATGTGAATGTATAATGGAGATTAGAGCCTTTAAAGGGGCAATTAAGGCAAAAAGGAGGTCATAAGTGTGGGGCCCTAATCCAATAGAACTGCTGGCCTTATGAGAGGAAGAGACACTAAGGGGAGTGTATGCACAGAGGAATGGCCCTGGGAGGTCACAGGGAGAGAGCAGCTATCAGGAGAAGGCGAGAGGATCAGGAGAAACCGAACCTATCGACACCTTGATCTTGGACTTCCAGCCTTCAAAACTCTGAGAAAATACGTTTCGGTTGCCTAAGCCTCTCAATTATGTGTGTTTTCTATGGCAGCCCTAGTAAAATGATACACTGACTGCGTTTCCTTTTTGCTGTGAGTCCTGGAAAAGTCAGAACCAAACGTAAAATTCGTAGTGACTATGCTACTAGTGCTCACAGTTCACATATTTTTAGTCTTTCTTTTGTGACACAAACTTTTTTTTTTAAATGTCAATTTTATTAGA
>NW_006285797.1:244501-259326 GCF_000327345.1 Myotis davidii
GGTGTGCCCTGTGGGATGCAGGTAAATGTTTAACAACTGGCTCTCTAGAAAAAAAAATGATGCTAATATGTACATTGTAACACAGTTTTAAGTTTCATCTGTATCGTTGACATTTTATTCATTATTTTTGAAGTTTAGGTTGGCTATCAACACACAATAAACCAAACTCTGATTTGTTGCATTGGTTGAATTTCCTGGTGTAAATATTCCCACCCTGACCACTTTGAGGCAACTAAAATGATGTCCCTTAAGGTGAAGGTTGCAGTGGTAGGTAGCACACACCATGTTGTAGCATTTTTACCAACAGATACAATAGACAAAAGTACCTCAGGACCACGGATACCAGTAAAATCTAATAAAATAGTTAGGAAATGATGAGTTTTAAGTATTTATTAACTTTGTTTCTCTAAAATTTAATTTTAAGTTCATATAATTTAATTTTTAGTGATGACAATGTTTTACAACTGACTTACAAATTTCTTGTAACCCTAATTGGTTTTCATGAGCTGACAGGAGCAGGGTCTGGCATACCACTGGCCACTTCTTTGATCACCCTATATAAAATAGCTTTCCCTCTTCGTCACTCTTTATTCCCCTTATCCAACTATAGTTTTTTCCATTAGCATTTAACACATTGCACGCGCACGCGCGCGCACACACACACACACACACATCTTTTTTTTTTTCCTTCCTATTAGCATTTGAGCTAGATAAGGCTAGGTACATTGCTCACTTTGTTTACCTCTCTATCCCCAGTGCTTAGAATATGTACTGAACATTATTTAGGTGCTTCTTGATTGGAGGAATGAATGAGTTTAAAAATATTTTGTTCAAATTAGATATTAGCCTATTATTTAAAAAAAATCAAACACCTGGGAATCAGAATAATAATGTCTGCAATAGCTGCAAACAACGGTTACATGTAGCTCATCTAATTCTCACAACTTCCCTGTGAGGCAGGTACTATTGTTATTACCATTTTATTGATGAGGAAACTGGGCCCAGAACTGCCCAGTGACAGACAGCAGATAAGAACATTTCCAGAGTTCTTACTGTGGACATTTGGGTTCCCAAAACAGAACTTGCAAAAATTACCTCTTCTAAGTTTTCTTTTATCTTGAATTATGGAAAATTAAAGAAAGTGGAAAAAATTAGATAATATAAGATAATGAACCCTAAATATCTGTCATCTAACTTCAATATTGATGAACTCCTAGTCAATTTCTTATCATTTATGATTCCTTCCTCAATAGATTATTTTGAAGACAATCCATATCATCATCTTATTAACATTTGAATGCTCACCTCTAAAAGATACATTTTAAAACCACATTCCGGTTGAAAATTTGGTGCCATCCATTTTTGGCCCAAAGTTTGTTGGTCAGTTACTTAATTTTTCTGAAACAGAGTTTCCTCATCTGCAAAATGAATATACTAATTTTTCTCAGATTTGTTTGAGGATTAAATAAGACAATATATTCAAAACACTTTGTTACACTACAAAGCACGATATAAAGGTTGAATTTTCAACTCATGTGGCATTCATTTCCCACAATGAGTTACTGACACAGTTAAAGTGTCCACATCAAAGCCTGGTTTGGTGAGTACATACAAAGCATGACCTGCTTTCCCCAGCCATGTGGCTTCCCAAATAACACCATGCCTCATAAATATGCCAGAGAGTCAGCAGTCACATGGAACACATAAGCCCTTGCAAGATTGTAAAACCTTAAGAGAAAACAAAGTATTACTTTTATATTGTGGTAAAGAGGCGCTATTGAAGATCCTAAATATTTACAAGAACCTACCACAACTTGCTTCTCAAACAGGAGTCTGAGCACTCTAGATGGATGTAGCAATGCACAAGGGTGAGGGAGATGGCACGACAAGCCTTGGCACCGCTTAGTGGAACCTCATCCTACCATGAATAATATAGAACATTCTTTTAAATGATAATAATAATATCAACCTACACTTGCATAATTCTTAATATGTGTCAGACACTGCTCTAAATGTGTAACATATATTAATTCATTTAACCCCTTCCCCAACAATTTTTTTGTTAAAAACGTTTCTTTTTCAGACTAATTTTTTTATTTTGGTTCTATATAGTATTTTTGATGCTGGTTATGAAAACAGTTTGTAACTCGTCTTCCTATAAACCATATTTTTTTACCATATTTTCTAGTATACTCGTCGACGACTGAAAAAGAACATTTTGTGAAAACGAGTATACACGTTTCTGCCGGGGAAGGGGTTAATCCTCACAACAACTCTATGAGGTAGGTACAATCATTACCTCCGTCTGGATGATGGGGAAACAGAGGCACAAAGAGGTTAAGAACGTTGCCAACATTACATGACTAGTATTGGGGAAGCCAAGATTTAAACTCATGTGTTTGGCTTTAACCTGTGCTGCCACCATTCTCTCTCTCTCCTCTCAAAACAAATCAATATAGCATTATTTTTCAAACAGCTGGCTATTCAAGTACTCTCTTTATAACTTAAAAAATATATAACTGACATATGCCATTGTATTAGTTTTAGATGTACAATATAATGACTTGATTTATGTATATATTGCAAAACAATGACCATAGTAGTTTAGTTAAACAGCCATTGCCATGCATAGGTACAATTTTTTTCCCTGGGATGAGACCTTTTAAGATCTACTCTCTTAGCAATGTTCAGATATACAACACAGTATTGTTTACTGTAGTCGCCATGTAGCACATCATGACCTCAGGACTTACCTATCTTATATCTGGAAGTTTGTACCTTTGGGCCACCTTCACACGTTGTTAAAAAAAAATTCATGAAATCAATGTTTTGGTTAGCCTGTCATATTTTCTCCTAAGACACACCTGAAAATAAATTCACATTTACTAAAATAAAAATTTCATTCTAGATGATGCAATTGATCATGATCTTGGTCACGTTGTTTTTATGGGGTAGATAGCAAAATGGAAACAAATTGATAATTAAAATATCAAAATTTGAACTTATGGCAAGTAAGTTGTGTAGAGTTAGGCCTCTGACCCCTCTGGACACATTATTCTGCCATCAGATATGTCGGTGAGAAGTTTGAAATGAACTGCTTAAGGAATGAGGCTTAGGAAACGTAAAACAAAATCTAGGGACACATATTGGTAAACAGCGGGTATTAGTCATGGGGTTTTTCAGGAGACATATTATTTCCCGACACTAGGGGTACACCCTGAGTAAGATACAATCTTTGTTTTCAAGTACCTCACAGCCTATTGGGCAAGACAGATTTGTTGATATTCTTAAGCAATGTGATATGGAGGCTGAGAGCGGTGTGAAGATGGTGATAAGTTGATAGTGTAAGAGAGTTAATGCTCTGCCTGGGAGAATTAGAGAAGGCTTATTTATGAGTTTTAGAGAAGATCTGAAGCTTGCAAAAGAGAAGGAAGAGAGAAGCTTAATAGTGCCAGCCCATTTCCAATCCCAGAACATATTTACTGAACAATTGTATAGAGGAGAAAAACAGAGGCGCAGGGACCTATACCAATATGTGCAGAATGTATCTCCATACCTAGGTCTTTCTGTGTCCAAAAAAAGCAAAAGCTCCCTTGACTGCCTCCTAACACTTAAATTTTTTTTTTTTTATTGATTTCAGAGAGGAAGGGAGAGGGAGAAAGAGATAGAAACATCAATGATGAGCGAGAATCTTTGATCCGTTGCCTCCTGCATGCCCCCCGGCTGGGGATCGAGCTCGCAACCCGGGCATGTGCCCTTGACTAGAATTGAACCTGGGACCCTTCAGTTCGCAGGCTGACACTCTAGCCACTGAGCCAAACCAGCTAGGGCTACATCCTAACACTTTTACATATAAGAACTGGGTTGGACAGACTGTCAAACTACAGCAGGAAAGCCGGGGAGGATTGAGGGGTAGGAGGTGGGGGGTAAGAGATCAACCGAAGGACTTGTATGCATGCATATAAGCATAACCAATGGACATAAGACACTGGGGGGTAGGGGAGGCTGGGGGATTGTTAAGGGCGGGAAAAAAAGGAGACATATGTAATACTCTTTGTAATACTTTAAGCAATAAAACAGTTAAAAAAAATTACATCCCCACCCCACCTGCGCTTTTGCAGCCTAACTCAATAAACTTCAGATTTCAACTCCTCACATCCATAAGAGACACACTCAAGAAGCAGAATCAGGTTCGGAGGAAGCCGGAGCCGGACCCAGCTGGGCCGGTGACATGGAACCACTGTACCAGCAAACGCACAAGCGGGTCCACCAGATCCAGTCTCGCATGGGACGCTGGGAGAAGGCAGACAAGCAGTCTGTGCACTTAGTAGAAAATGAAATCCAAGCAAGCATACCAGATATTCAGCCAGCTAGAACGCCTGAAGATTTTGTCCAGCAAGGAGCTGCCCAACAAAAGACAGAATGCCAAACTTCATGTTGCTGAGACGGCCCCCGTGAGTCTGGGACGGCCCCTGTGAGACTGACAAGGTCCCTGGGAAGCCGAGAAAAATACCACATGATCTACGTTGGTTGAAGTGGCCCCTATGAGGCTGCGTGAGGCTGCGATGGCCCCTGCGAGGCTGCGACGGCCCCTGTGAGGCTGCATGAGTCTGTGAAGGCCCCTCCGGGGCTGCGACGGCCCCTGGGAACTGGCCGAACCGCGTGGCCACCTAGATGGCTTCATCAATGGCCCGGGAACCAGCTCGCAGCCCCATGCACAACTATCACCCGAAGGGCGAGAGAGGGGCGAGAGCAGCTGTAGTATTGCTTTCTCCTCACTTCTGGTAGCGAAATCCTCATTTTAAACATAAGAGGATACATTATTTTTAAAAAGCCGTTACATGGCTCCCTACCCTTTCTGAGTAGAGCATGAACAAGTCATGAGAGACCTTTCTGAACACAGGGACACGTTGCGGGTGGGAATAGCTACATTTTCCATGTGTATGACCTTTGACCCGGCGACAAAAAGCATACACCTATGGATGAGGACAGTTGGGGGGTAAGGGCAGGGGTGGGGTGGGAACTGGGTGGAAGGGAGCTATGGGGGAAAAAAGGGGAACAACTGTAATAATCTGAACAATAAAGATTTATTTAGAATGTAAAAAAAAAGAATTGGGTTGGAACAAGAACTGTGTTTGCTTTAGGATTCTATCATGTTTGGGCATGTTTTGTGAAGAGATGGCATCGGGCCACCAAGGTTCCTTGACACTGAGGCAGTGTAATATGCTGTTTAGGAAGCAGCATATTTAACCTACAAAACCCTAGAAGGTGGAGAAAAATGCATATTGTACTTCAAGGTTTTGGGGTCCGAAGAGCACATTTAATGCTGGGCTCTGTCACTTACCAACTATATGATATGAGCTAATTCATTTAATTTCTTGATGCCTTTGTCATTTTATCTGTAAAATTGGTGGCACCATCTATTCTGAGAATGGTCATGAGGGTTAAATTAAGGCATGTGTATGTAAAAACATTCTGGCAACAAGAACTTCTCAGCAATAGCTCACCACGTGGAAGGAGAGTTCACAGTGTTGAGGTGAATAAGTTTGGTTTGAGACTGGTCAGCCAGTGTTTGAGGGGAGGAATTACCCCTTACTAGTAGTTTAAGTTCCTTAGACTAAATTCCAATAAATGGAGAACAAGTGAAAATCCAAAGAGCGGAGATATCTAGGGTGCAAATGGCAATGGCAGTCGTGCCAATAGCTACAGAAGAAAGAAGTTCTTGGGGGGCACACTTGCCCTCCTGCCCCCATGGCAGTCATTCAGTGTAGACTTCAGTGGATTACAGCAGAGCACGTGCTTTGGTGTGGGGCAGTAGAGATCTCAGTACATGCTGTCATCCTGGCTACTGCTTTCGAGGTTAAGGACACTGGGAACATCACTAACATCGCTTCAATGTGCCAGAACACAAGAGAGCCATTGAAAGAACAGTTAGAAGAACACATTCTTAATTTTTGGGGAGGCTCAGTTTTCCACAGAACATTCTGGGACAGAACCAGAAAAATCCTGATGCCTGATTGCCATTGTGATTATTCCCCCACTGGGCTGTTGTGTTCTGGGAAACACAGTTTCCATTTGAGTGATAGTGGAAGGGAAGGAACTGAGAAAACTCCTAACAATAGGAATGAACAAGTAAGTGGGAAATAATGTTTAGCATGGGCAAGTGTAATGGTCAGCGTCCAGTAATGACTGAGAGGAAATATGATTTCAAGGTAAAGAATTCTGAGATGTCAATTTGAATTCAAGGATGTAGATTTTTATTTAATCCCTCACTGCATTGCTTTAATACAAGACAAGTAGAATATTGGATATTATTAGAAAACTTATTAGAATGATGAAAAACAGCATCATTTTCTTTTACTCAAGAAACCATAGTGTTTTTAGCAACATACTCAAGAAAGACAATAACTCTAAAAGTAAATAAATAAGATTCAGTAGGGCAAAGGTAATTAAAAGTTACAGAATGAAAAATTTCCACGTAGAAGCAGATTTGAAAGAATAGGATTCTGAGGTGGAAAAGGCCCAGAAGGAGATAGGATCAAAGTCTGTTCCACAATGTGTACGTGGACGGGGGAAAGGTGGACCTGGTCATCAAATCCCTAAATTCCAGCGTTATTCGGTAATCACTAAAGCTTCAAAAGGTTATTTCAGGGCAAATAAAGGGGAAAATTTTTAAAATGCATCATCTACATGCAGAATTCATCCTGAAAGATGAACAATTTGAACATTTAAACAGAAAATTTAAAATATAAAAGAGCATGCTAATCAATTTGTAATAAACATTTAGGCAGCTGGGGTGTTTTTCAAAATTTTTCATGTTGACACATGGAGAACAAGTAACATGGTCTCTACCTGTCTACATACGGAATTGGGGTACTTCGCTGAATGGTATTCCCCCCCCGCCCCCTTTTTGTTAGAGAATTGAAATGGCTTGACATTTCACTGCTTCATATGTCAGAGGCTGAGTTAAAAATGTGAACCTGATTTCTGACGTCCATTTTAGGATAACTTCAAGGAACAGTGCCTTGAAATGAAAATGTTGTTGATATTTTGAATTATAATTGTTAACAATATTAACAACAACAATAGATTTTGTCTTTTAGCTTAAATCACCATCTTATGTAAAGAAAAGCACTCTATTCTTAAGCAAATCATAAGCCTCAGTCTGAGAACAACTTGTTAGGCCATTCTTAATGTGATATTTTAGTCTATAAATAAACAGAGGGTTTCACATATCTTTATTGCTCTAGTATAAACTTTACATAATAGTGACACAAAACTGAGCGTAATTAATCTCTTCCAGTAAAAGTATTTTAGAAATTTTCCATTGCCCAATACCTTCCCATAATGGAAAATACACCACATGGGAGGTATGTGTAAATATTTGATTCGTGTTTTACTGATTTCAGTGTCACAACCTATCAATCATTAACACTTCAAAAATCATATACCTGCTTGGTTGTTTCCAAAGTACGTTTTTTCTCTAAAGGATCTTTTAGAGTTTAGCATTAGAGGCCTCTGGTGTGCACCTAGTGTAATATTTTAATTTCACAGGCAGTGAAACAGACCAAGAGTGTTGGAGTGACTTTCACAAAGTCTTCCATCCAACTTTAGCTGTCTCCTGGGCCCACGATCTTCAGGCTCCTAGCTCAGTGCTCTTTTCTAAGGAGAGTTATTGCCACCCTGTGTTCTGAAGGAAGGTATATAGAGATACAACACTGTCATATTTGTAGACATGGAGATGAAGACATTTAGAAAACTGTAGGCACAGCATTTGTTCCAAGTGCTATTACATGTGGTCACTTCTTAAAATTAAATGATAGCCTCTGTAGAAAAAATTGTTGGAATATTAGCTCATTGTTTTACTACTATTAAACAAAATAAATAAAGGTTCCTAACCTCGTGCTAGGCATGTGATCAGCATGTAAAAGTGTTAGTTAAATTTGATAGTGACTTATTGCATTTATTTTTGACGCTCAATATTATTTTATATTAGTTTCAGGTGTGCAGTATAGTGGTCAGACAATTATATAATTTATGAAGTGGCCCCCCTGATACTTCTAGTAGCCACCTGAATAGTTATTACAATGTTATTGACTATATCCCTATGGTGTACTAATTGTGATTTAAAAAAATTAAAAATTCCAACTAGAAAAACATCTGGATTATTTCATTGCTAGCATATATATTTTAGAAAGTATAAACACATCTATAAGATGACAAATGATTTAGTCTGAAAAAAAAAATCAGGCAAGCCAGCAATTTGGTGTAGTGTGGGCTAAGCTACCACCTTCCACGTATTCATAATTTTAATGGTCTTGGTCTCCTGAGGTAATAGTTAGGGGAGTGCTGATATCTGGGCTACAGTCCTAGTAGAGTTAGGCATTTTGGCTTTTGAATAAACATTTGTATTGAAGGCTGTTTTCTCCGCATTCAGGTGGAGAAGCAGTATGATTTCCTGAGTAGAAGTTAAGGGACTCTAAACTCTTCTGTTGAAATATATGCTCAGGGTAAAGCATATAGAACTCCTCATTCAGAGAAGCCAGCAGCAATGTGTTGGTGCCTGACTTATTTGCCCAGCAATTGTTTCCTCCCTTCTCTGCTTTGATGAAAGGAATTCTATAAAGAACAGCTTCCAAACCCCTGTCCTTTGGCCAGTGCCAGAGCTGATGGCTTGTTATCATCTTTTAAGTCTCTCAGGAGCAGGGGCAATGAGCCATGCAGTCCAAGCTCAAGCTCCAAGCACCTGCTGTAGGATGAGGAGGTTCCACTGAGTTTGTAGGGCAGTGTGGCATATTCCAGGAAACGCTGCTCACAGTGTCAATCACTTCTGAGACATAAACTAATAGCTGATGTGAAGACGGTGCTGTTGGTAGGCTGCGGGTTGGTCCCTTAAATAAAATGAAAAATCTTCTTGCATAGGTTTTGGCCTTAAACCTGTTATCTGTCAATACATAAAATATTAGTTTATCTAAACAGAAATTAGTTGACATACAACAACAACAAAAGTAGGTATCTATAGATAAGCCATAAGAAAATGTATCTTTTTTTGGGGGGTGGGGTGGGGGGAGGGTCCCAGAACCAATTTAGGGAAACCAAGGGTTCAATCTACATTTTTATTTTCCTTGTGAAAAATGCTGATAGTCTAATTGGGTAGCATGGTGGTGATGGAAAAAAGGACAAATTATTGGGATATTTTACTTATATTGGCGTGCAAATGGAAAACATTGTCACTGGAGAGATTGTGACCTGGACATATTTGAGAAGTAGCATCAGGAGAAGAAGGCTGAGAGCTTTGGAAATAGGCTGGGTGGGGAGGCAGTACAGGGTAGTGTTGAACAGGGTGGGAAGAGAGGCAGTACAGGGTCACCTTGAGCGCTCTATCTTGGTTTCCTCACATGTAAATTGGAGATGAGAACAGTACCTAGTTTATAGTTTGGTCTGAAGATTAAGTATAATGGCATGTGTTGGTTAAAATGAAAGAACAAAACAATATAACTGTTTTAAATGTAAAAACAGCTTCTAAATACTTGAAGTAAAACACAGGTAGAACTGAAAAGAGAAATACATAAATCACAATTGTAGTTGGAGATATCAACCCTCTCTTAATAATTAATAGAACAAATAGAAAATCAGTAAAGACATAGGAGACTTGAACAATACAATGGACTCTATTTAATATTTGTGGAATACTTCATGTAACAGCAGCAGAATATATATTCTCTTCAAATGCACATATAACATTCACCAAGACAGACCACATTCTAGGTTACAACACAAATCTCAATAAATTTAATTGGATTCAAATGAAATAATACAAAGCATGTTCTCTGGCTACAATAAAATTAAAATAGAAATTAATAACAGAAAGATATGGAAAATCCCCAAATATTTGAAAATTAAATAATAGACTTTAAATAAAACATGGCTCAAGCAAGATCCCACATTGGGATTATAAAGTATTTTGAACTGAATTAAATACAAATAAAATACATCAAGATTTGTTGGTATAGCCAGAATAGTACATGGTGGAAATTTGTTTTTGCAGTAAATGGTTGTATTAGAGAAAAAGAAAATGTCAAATCAATGATCTAAGCTTCAATCTTAAGAAACTAGTGAAAAAGAAAAATTTTAGCACAAAGTAAGCATTAAGAAAGGAAATTCTAAAAATAAGAGAAGGAATTAGTGTTGTAGTAAGTAAAGAAATAAAAGAAAAGTCAATGGAAAGAAACACTTGTGCTTTACAAGAGTCAATGAAACTGAGAAATCTGTAGTCTGACTGAGAAGAAAAAAAGGGAGAGAAGAAAGAATCTATACTAATAAAAGAGTAATATGCTAATTAGACCAGGTCAACTGGACATCGTCCAGTTGTCTGGTCCTCCTTCTGGACAAAACCACGGTGGCGGGGGCTGAGGCAGAGGTGGTTAGGGGTGATTAGGTCGACAGAGGAGAGCAGTTAGGGGTGATCAGGCCAGCAGGGAGAGCAGTTAGGGGCAATCAGGCAGGCAGGCAGGTGGGCGGTTAGGAGCCAGTAGTCCTGGATTGCAGTTGGACATCCCCTGAGGGCTCCCGGATTGGAGAGGGTGCAGGATGGGCTGAGGGACCCCCCACACACACAAATTTCATGCACTGGGCCTCTAGGACTTCAATTTTAGGAATTAATTAATAGACATTATAGCAGCTACAGGTGCTTTAATAGGTATAAATAAAGCAATATTATGAATAATTTTGTACTAATAAACTTGGAAAGTTAGATAATTAGGCCAATTCTCTTGAAGTCACACATCAGAAAATTTCATGCAAGAAACAACAGAAAACGGGAGTAGTTCTAGTTTTATTTATTAAAAACTACAGAAGTTATAATAACACTCTGTTCTATGAAGAAAATCCCAGCCCCGGAGGCTTCATTAGTGCAATCTACCAACTATTTGATTTAAGGATGAACTAAAACTAGTTCTCCACAAGCTTTTTCATAAAATTAAGATGGGACGGTGTCCCAACTCATTTTATGAGGCCAGCATTACCCTGATAAAGGCATTCAAGTATTCCTCATTATCCTAGATTCAATGTAAAAATTAACAAATTGTTAGAAAATTGAACACAGTGATAAACATAATACAGCATGACCAAATAAGTTTGTTCTAGGAATTCAAGTTTACTAGTAGTTTAAATTTTGAAAAATCAATTACTATATCATGTCAATAAACTAAAATATCAGATAATTATCTCAATGGATGCATAAAATATATTCATGTATATTTCTCTGTATGTTGTTCTTTTAAAATAACTTTGGTTTTTGGAATTTTAAATTTATTTCAGTTAATGAATACTTTTCAAATGGTATTAGATAAACAGGCTGTCATCCCCTGTCCCTTTTAATTTTTGATTTTTGCTCTCCCTAACGAACCACTTTCAATTCTTTTAGCTGATTCTTTTGGTATTTTTATTTGTAGATAACATGCTTCTTAAGGATTTAATGTTTTAGTTTTTGACATTATCTATTGCTTTGCTAAGAAAGGCGATGATTTCTCTCTCTCCTTCTCTCTCTTGTTCTCTCTCTCTCTCTCCCCTACACACACACACACACACACACACACACACACAAACATTTTAAGATACTTCTCTATGTTTCAGATCCCCTAAAAAATATAATTATACTTTTTAAAATTCAGTCAATAATCTGTGTTTATATTATTACTAGAGACCTGGTATATGAAATTCATGCATAGGCCAGGGGGGTGAGGGGGGTGGAGGGCTTTGGGGGGAGGTCCCTCAGCCCGACCTACACCCTCTCCAATTCGGGAGCCCTCAGGGGATGTGCTACTGACAGCTTGGGCCCACTCCCCATGGTTCTCTGCTCTCTGCAGGGTCTGCCTGCTCCACACCACTGGGATGGGCAAGCAGGCCCTCCTGGGTGCTGCCTGTGGCCCCAATTGCCTGTTCCCTGGTCTCCGCAGTGACAGCCCAGCAGGTCCTGCTGGGTATTGTCTGCAGGTCACTGCCGCCACCACCCAGCAGACCCTGCTGGGTGCTGCCTGCAGCCCGCTTGCCTGCTGGGCTCACGTTGCTGGGGTGACACTGCCAGCATCCTGCCCAGCCTCTATGGGCGCTGCCATCTTTGTTGCAGAGTGACAGTTAATTTGCATATTACTCTTTTATTAGATAGGATGTGACTATTATCTACTGCTAAATTACATACTGTACTATACTTACACATTTTGTTCAACTTCTTGTATTTCCAGGAGTTGGCATTTTTCAGAATTAGCTTTGTTTCTATTTTTTTTTATGATTTGATCACTAATTTATCCCCAAATTCTATCTATAGACTAAAAGAAATTTCTTTGGATAGCTTGCACATCAGATATTGATTTTTTTTTTCTGGGTGATACTCTTTCTTTTGTCTTCTTGATCCAACTTGGGGTTGTTGCTTTTTAGGTATTTTGAACAACTTTCATCTTGAGATTTTATTCATCATTATCCTAGGTATTTCTTCCCCATCTTTCTTTCTTTTCTTTGTTTTTTCCTTTTATGTCCCCTGCATCATTGTTGAATCTCCTGTTCTCTGCTATCCCTGTGGGTTTATCCACTTACATTTTGGAAAGGTGTCTAGATCTCCTCTTGTACTTGGTGAGTATTTTCCAAGTTATATTATTTCCCCCTAGCACAACAACAAACATTTAGAACGTTGTGAAATGGCACAGTGAGACAGTAAGGCTCTATATTTGCACAGTGCTTTTATCCTGAAGGTTTGCCAAGTACTTTGTAACTGGAAGAAGAGATTGTTTTGTTCTCAATTTAAAAGCATCTCATTCTGAGATGAAATATTACCTTATGTACAGCTATACAAAACAATAGTTTAATGAAAGAAACATACATTTGGAGACCAATGAGAATCAAATGACTACTGACAATTTTTTTTTGAATGATCACAGCTGTATAGGCTCTTTTAATTTCTTGAAGAATGGCATTTAAAGTCTAATGGGCAACTTAGTTGGATTTCTTAGCTTGAGTTAGGGATAAATGCCATTATTTAATTATCAATAATTTGCTTATAGCATTCTTATACCTGAAACCAGCATCTATAAACTAACTCAGATATGTAGGGAGTTCCACAAAGATTGTTCAGAGGTTAGAGGCATAAATAAGCAAAAGATTTTGAGATGAAAAATATTACTTATAATATTTATTTTCTAAATAAATATTTTCCAATGGTTTCCAAAGTAATAGAAACCCTAAGACTGTAACAAAAATACTCATATACATATCTTGAATTTTTAAAAATCCTGAATAAATCCTAAGAAAATAAAGTCAAATAAGGTGGTAAAAGCAGATGTTCTACTTTGTAGACTACCATTTAAATTCTAAATAGAGTGACGCTGCTTATTTAGTAGCCATGCTTTTGGCATCCCCAACCCAAACCTGTAGCTGAGAATCTGAACATAAACATAAAAAGCTTCTGAGTGGTCACAATGGATATAAGACCCCCTCCTCCCCACCGCCAAAAAAAAAAAAAATACACAACAAAAAAACAAAAAACCCAAAAAACTTGTACTTTATTTGTGGTAGGGACATGTCAGCCCTCACAAATGGAATATCACATTTAGCCGATATTCCATTTTACAACTGTTTATAAAAAAAGGAAAGGCTGCTATTGGTAGGCATATGAATAGCAGAGTCTACACTATTTTAGAAATCTTTCAAAAAACAAACAAATCTGTTTTGCTAACTACTATTAAGTGGAAGAGTGATTCTTATTTAACTTCACTTTTTTTTACATAAACTGAATTTTTCTTGGGTCAAATAAAATCCCCAACCAACATCAAGTTAACATCCAGCATTAACTGCAAAGTTCAAGGTCATGTTAGCAATGTACCAAAACTTTTAGATGTAGAGAAACTCATGAGTCCTCCATTTTTTCTGCTGGTAGATGTTGGCAGTCGGGAATCAGAGAAGCTGTGGAAGATGTTGCTTTTCCTCTTTGCATGGCCCTAACCAACACAGCTTAGGTTTTGTGCCCTGAACCCAGAGTCAGGCACTTGGCCAGGACTTGACCCTGAGGCCTGATTTAATTGCTTTCTAATTCCACCACTTACTAATTGTGTGGCCCAAGGCAGTGTGGTTATTCTGTCTGAGCTTCTGTTTATTCATCTGTAAAATGGGGATAAAAATGCCTGTCTTGCCTTACTCACAGGGCTATTTGCAAGGATCAAATGGAATAACATAGGTGAAAGTACATTGTAGGCTGGAAAGCTTTCTATAAGAATAAGGTATTATTATCTACTTACTAGCAGAAATGTATTTTGACAGACATTGAGTTAGTTGAAGGGCAATAAAAAATGAAAAAGACACAATCACACAGGTTGCTTTTAAACTATCCCTAATTGTAAATTCTCTGTAGTAGACAGTGTTAGGCAGCCACTCAATCCCCATATCTCTGCTGTTTGGTTTGGGTTTTTTTTTTTTGTTACTCTAATTATACATTCATCCATGGTGGCATGTGCCCAACTCCTGGCAATGGATCATATTTTGCCTGAGTCAGTATGGCTTTCTTCTCCCTATATTTCCAGCCTCAGTTGCAGTTAAAGGTCTCTGTGTATCAGTCTGAGTACTGGCATGAAAGAGAATTTTACTCAGATGGTCAAATAAAAACATTTTAATGAAGAGTCCATTTACGGAGATGTGGGAAGGCTTAAAAGTATCAATAAGGCATCCGGAGACTGGCTATAGCAAAGGGCTGTTACCATCCCAAGACCTGAAAAGGCAAGCGATAGAGTGTTGTCACCAGAGCCCAGGGAGCTGAAGCCATGGAGGGTGCCCCCCTGCCG
>NW_006285797.1:259440-272878 GCF_000327345.1 Myotis davidii
CTACATGATATAGCATATTACTTTCATAGATCTTGTTTACAGCTGGTTTGAGGAAACACAAAAAAATATGTCTTATTAAAAAAGATCTCAAAGGTGCTTGCTTCGGCAGCACATATACTAAAATTGGAACGATACAGAGAAGATTAGCATGGCCCCTGCGCAAGAATGACATGCAAATTCGTGAAGCATTCCATATTTTTTTTTTAAAAAAAAGAAAAAGAAAACAAATAAAATAAAAAAGATCTCAAAGAAGCGAAGGGGAAAGGATTCTCATGATTGAGAAAATAAAGATATGGCATCTGGGTTATATAATCCCAACATTCAAAGAGTGAACCTTGCATCCAGTGCCATATTTTTATTACTTTTGTCTAATTTTTTTTTATCCTCACCTGAGGATATGTTTTCATTGATTTTAAAAGAAAAGATTTATGTTATTTTAGAGAGAGAGGAAGGGAGAGGGAGAGAGAAAGGGAAACATCGATGTGAGAAAAACTCAATCAGCTGCCTCCTGTAGGCCCCCCACTGGGAATTGAGCCCACAAGCCAAGCATGTGTCCTGACCAGGAATCAAACCAGTGACCTTTTGGTTCATGGGATGATGCTCAACCAATTGAGCAATACCGGCTGGGCTGTTGGGGAGCATGTGAGACTTGGTTGGAAAGTTTGTAAGGAGGACATTCTGAGACAAGGGAAATGTGCGGAAGGCCACCTGCCCTGTTTATTGGAATTCCGACTTAGGGGAGTGTCAAAGGCGGTGCCCCTAATTATTCCTTGACCTTTCCAAACAAGTCTGTGCAGGTGCAGACCTCTTGGGTGTTTACTGGAATCCTTATACTTAATCTTTGGGTGTCCTTGCTTAAAGGACATTACAAAAAAATGTGTCCTCCCAATATTACTTACCTTACTGATTGTATCTAAAATATAAACTTTATTTCAAACTGCTGCTACAATAAAAGCCTAATGAGGCAGGCAATTGAGGCTGCCTGGTTCCTTTAGCCAGGCTGTCCCTTAGCCCTCTCTTTCACAGCAAATGCTGTGTCAGAGTAATCCATTCATCCATCGCTTAGGATCTGCTGGTCAGTCTTGGCACTGGGCTATGTGTTTTTTTTTAAAAAATTATTATTATTGATTTTATTGATTTCATTGAGGAAGGTAGAGGGAGAGAGAGATAGAAACATCAATGATGAGAGAGAATCATTGATTGCCTGCCTCCTGCACGCCCCACACTGGAGATGAAGCCTGCAAACTGGGCATATGCCCAGACCAGAATCAAACCATGACTTTCTGGTTCATAGATTGACAATCACCAGGCCACACTGGTCGGGCTGGGCTGTTTTTATTGATTTTAAAGAGAGAGGAAGGGAGAGGGAGAGAGAGAGAGAGAGAGAGAGAGAGAGAGAGAGAGAGAGAGAGAGAGAGAGAGAGAGAGAGAGAAACATCAATTAGTTGCATCCTGATCAGGGACCAAACCCACAACCTGGGTATTTGCTCTGACAGGGAATTGAACCTGCAACCTTTTGGTGTACAGGAAAATACTCCAACCGAGCCACCCAGCCAGAGCTACTTTTGTCATACTTTTTCTACTTGTAATACCTGCTTGATAATTGTCTTTCTTTTACACTTTTCCAACAAATATTTATTATGAGTTAAGCCATATTTCAGGATCTCAGGATAGGATATACCCAGGTCCCCCTTCACCTCCCTGGGAAAAGTGTGGAGGACAGAGGAGGGGCGGGGTGGAGCCAGTTCAGATCTTTTCAGGAAATGTGCCTTCTGCCCTGTGATCATCCCAGGCAGACACCCAGGACATGGCAGAGGGACTAGTACACCTACTGGTAGCATTCACACATGGAGACATCACCCATTTCAGTGGTCATTGTCTCCTCACAGCAGTGGAAGTCCAGCTAATTCTGCCAACAGTTCCTGGTCTGGTCTGGTTAGGGAAGGGGTTGTCAAGAAGGGCAGTCTGCTAGTTCTTGATTGGGGTCTTGCTGTCTTCTGTCATGTTGCTGACTCCTAAAGATGTCCCCGAAGTAGCTTGCTGCTCAATGTGTTGATGATTGTCTTTGATTAGACAATCTATACTGTTGGGACCATGCCTGGCTATGCTGACTGCTATTCCTCATATAGTACCTAGCAAAGAGTGTGCTCCCAGTAAATAGTTGCTGACTTAAATAAAAAATTTCCAGAATGGCCCTAACCTGTTTGGCTCAGTGGATAGAGTGTCAGCCTGCGGACTGAAGGGTCCCAGGTTGGATTCCAGTCAAGGGCATGTACCTTAGTTTCGGGCACATCCCCAGTAGGGGGTGTGCAGGAGGCAGCTGGTAGATGTTTCTCCCTCATCGATGTTTCTAACTCTTCCTCTCCCTTCCTCTCTATAAAAAAAATCAATAAAATATATTTTTAAAAAAAGCTTCCAGAATGATTAAAGTCAAACATTGACTTCCCCCATGCTTTCCTTGACCTTTGCTGAGGTCAAAAACTTGCTATACTTTCATTAGATGAAAAAATTTCTCAGTCACAGCTCCTGAGACAAAATTTTATCTTGTAAGACTTGAACATCAGAGACTTTGATTTTTTCTCCCAGTCATAAATATGTGAGGACATTCCTTTGAATGTGAGTGAGTGAATAAGAGCAGAAAATTTGCAGATAGTTCTGGGTCACAAGATTGAGTACCTAGAAGTTGTTATGCGGGCTGTGTTGGAATGTCCTGCTTATTTAAAAGAATTATGTGCTTATTCAGTCATTTGTCCAGCCCTGTAGACAAATACCTGTTCCCCAAGCCACAAAATTAACAGCAGATTTACTTAGGGAGGAGGACACAAGCTGGAATACAAGTAGCATTTTGTGGGAGAAGAAGGTGGGTGAGAGACCTGCTTTATTGTGAAAACATTTTGTTTTTATATTGAGGTGTTATTAATAGTAGTGTTTGGTTACAAAAAAATCGAACACCTAGAGCCACTGGAATGCTGGTCTAAGTCTGAGGGAAAATCACAAAAATAGCTGTTTTATTTTTTCAACAAATTATTTTTGTTATGAAAACAGCATACTGTAAATGCTATAATTTATGTTCTGTCACATGACTTCAATTATATATCAAATTAAAAATGATGGTGTTACTATTTATTGTGCTATTTGTTGAATACTGGGCTGTAGAGATAATTAGGTTATGTGAATAGCTTTTTAAATCCACAACTTGAAGAAAACAGGTCTCTAGTGGAGGCTACACTTTATTTGAACTGATGGATGTAAATTTCATCTACTCATTCTACCTCAGATTGGTTTTCAGTTGTGTGCAGAGTTTTGAGGAAGTGAGACTATTTTTAACATTTAGGCAATTTGATTATGATAACAGCTTTCTATAATTTAGTCACAAGAAGACAGTGTTCCTTTTCATAATCTTATTTTAACCAAGCTCTCCACAAAGAGAAAAACACATTTGTAATAATTTAGTAACTAAAAAAGCACTGAATTACTAAGAAAAGGATTAGAGTGTAAAACTGAGAACTGACTTGACTGGAAACTACGATGAACTGTTTTCATGCTCTGCATGTTTGTTTTCCAAACATTTCAAATTAGTACATTAAATAATTGACACTCTGTTTTGAGACTTTTTAAATTGTGGAGGCAGATCAGGAATATCCTCCCCCTGAACTGCCACCCTCCTTCCTCAATCTGCCTCTGCTTATATTTTTAGTTTACTACACCTGGGGTGAGGGAAAATACAGATTTGCAGCAGAACCATGGCTATGGTATTTATTATCTTGGAAAAAAAAAAGAAGTGACGGTGAAAAGAGAAAAGGTCAATAACTTCCCATGGGTCAGTCTTTTTTTAAAATTATTTTAATTGGTTTTAGAGAGAGAAAGAGAGAGAGAAGCATCCATCTGTTGTTTCACTTATTTATGCATTCATTGGTTGATTCATATATGTGCTCTGACTGGGGATTGGACCATCAGGAGGACACTAACCAAATGAGCTACCCCTCCAGGGCCAACGGTCAGTCTTTACGTAACTGTTCCTTAGTGTTGGACCCTCATCTGCATACAAAAGGATAATGCCCCAAGCTATGAAAGATGGAGAAACAGGGCATGTCTGTTTCATTAGTTATTTTGTGCTGTAGTTATTCAGAAAGTCACGGTAATAGTTTGTTCTTGACTTATATTTAATGGAGAATTTAAAATCAAGAACTTCATGCAACCCACGGTTCCCTGGGACACATCTCAGCACATGCACAGAAGGCAAGCACTTTGTGTGTGTGTGAAGGAGGTGGAGGGGTGGGAGGAGGTTGTGGGTTGAACAGTTTCAGTATCAATTTTCAGCATCTCTTTATGACTATAATTGCTTTATGGGGTTTAGCAACTCCTAGTTGGATCAGCCTACATTTAATTTGTATCAGAATTGTAGAATCAAAAGGGAGAACCAAATTCCTGTGGGCCATAAACATTGGATGCTAGGAAGTTAACATGCTTTATGAAATTCAATGTAAAATAACCCCTTTTTGTAGTTTGAGAAAAATTGTGGTGTCATAGTCTGGGACCAAAGGCACTGTCATCGCCCCCCCCCCCCAAGTATTTCCTTGTCATGTTAACTGGCTGAGGACTGTCATCTTTTCCCTTGCATTTAAAAAAAAGTTTTAAAAATAGAATTTTAATTTTGAGTAATTGTAGATTCACACGCAGTTGTAAGGAATAATACGGAGAGATCTTTTGTATGCTTTACACATTTTCCCCAATGGTAACATTTTGTAAAACTCTAGTACCCATCATATCTAAGATATTGACAGAGTCAAGATACATAACTTCCTATTATCACCAAGATCCCTCCTGGTGCCTTTGATAGCTACATCCACATCCACCCTTATCACTTCTTAACCTCTGATAATTACTAATCTGCTCTCCATCTCTATAATTTTATCATTTCAAAAAGGTTGCATAATGGAATCAGTGTATAACTTTTTTTTGGATTGACTCCACCCATCTCCTACATATTATTATCTGGAGATTTATCCAAGTTGTGGCAAGTATCAAAGGTCCATACATTTTTATTACAGAACAGTATTACACGACATACAAGGTAGCTATACCACAGTTCATTTAATCATTTGCTGAGTGACAGATATCTGGGATGTTTCCAGTTTTTGGCTATTATGAATAAAGCTGCTGTAAACATTCATGTATCGGTTTTTGTGTGAACATAAGTCTTCATTTCTCTGGGGTAAATACCTAGGAATGCAATTGCTGGGTTGTGTAGTAATTGCATGTTTAGCTTTTTAAGAAACTCTCAATCTGCCCCCAGAGTGGCTGTACCATTTCACATTCCCACCAGCAATCACTGAGTGATCCAGTTTCTTGAATCCTTGCTAACATTTAGTGTCACTCCTTTTTTTTTTTTTAATGTTGCCATTTTGAAATGGTATAGTTATACCTCATTGTGGTTTTCATGTTGCAATTTCCTGATTGTTGATCATGTTGAACTTTTTTCATATGCTTATAGTCATCAGTAAAATGTCTCTTCATATCTTTTGCCAGTTTTCTAATGGGATTGTTTATTTATTTTTTTTTACTGGTGAGTTTTGACAGTTGTTTTTATATTTTCAATACTAGCCCTTTGTTGGATATGTGGTTTGCAAATCATGGTTTACAGCTTTCTTTCTTCTTCTTCTTCTTCTTTTTTTTTTTTTTTACTGTGTGTGTCCCAGTGTAACACTAGCCTTATAAAATAAATTGAGAAGTATTCCTTGCTCTTCTGCATTCTGGAAGAGATTGTGTAGTTAATTCTTCTTTCAATGTTTGGTACAATTCTTTAGTGAAACCATCTGGTCTAGAAATTTCTTTTCTGAGAATTTTAAAATATGAATTAAATTTTCTTAATAGTTATAATGAATCTTTTTTATTCATTTTGTATTGAGTTATTGTAGTTTGTGTTTTTTTAGGGGGAAGGGAGTGGTCTTTTAATTGGTGTATTTAGACCAATTACATTAATACAATGATCAATATATTAGGATTTAAGTCTGCCATTTAATATTTTTGTTTTCTTTTTGTATTCTCTTTATTTTTCTCCTTCTCGGAGGGTACTTGAACAATTTTTAAATTCTATTTTTATTTATCTATATTATTTTTTAGTGTATCTCTTTGTATAGACCTTGGAGTGGTTGCTCTAGTATTATGTTACATGTGCAAAACTTAGAAAACTTCTTCTGAAGTTCTCGTTTTACTAGTTTGAATAAAACATAGAAAACTTACTATCCTTTATGTTCCTGTACTCTCTCCATTTAGAATCATATCAGACATAATTAAATTATGTTGCTTCAACATAATTTAAAACTCAAGAGAAGAAAAGTCTATTGTAACGACCTATGTGTTTTCTTTCCTCCTTCTTGATATTACAAGAATACTTACTTTTTCTTCATGTCTTCTATTTGCTGACATTATTTCTTTGCTGAGGTTTCCTTTTTGAAAAACGTCTTTCAGGTGTACTTGTAATTGCTCTGAAATGTTTTTATGTTGGTTTCTCTAAAATCTTTGTCAGGTAATCCTATTATCTCTGACGTCTTTTTATTATCGTTTGAGATCTTCCCGGTTCTTGGATTTAGTGTGATTTTTGATGGAAACTTGGACATTTTGAGTGTTATGTTATGAGATCCTGCACCTTCTTTAAACCTCCTACTATGGCCAGCTTTCTCGGATACCCCTCCAACAGCGGAAGAGGGACACTGGTGGGTGTGGGAGTTCTGGCTCCTGACCAGGCCTTCCATACCTCCCTCCCTGGGAGGGGTGCTAGCTAAGCTGAAGGAAGAGGCGTCGCCAGGTGTTGCCTATTAAAGCAACAAGCCAAATTAGCCCTGACCGGTTTGGCTCAGTGGATAGAGCGCCGGCCTGCGGACTGAAAGGTCGAAGGTTCGATTCCGGACAAGGGCATGTACCTTGGTTGCGGGCACATCCCCAGTAGGGAATGTGCAGGAGGCAGCTGATCGATGTTTCTCTCTCATCGATGTTTCTAACTCTCTATCCCTTTCCCTTCCTCTCTGTAAAAAATCAATAAAATATATTTTAAAAAAAACAACAAAAAAATAAATGCAGCAGTCAAGCTTTGAATCACTTACGTGGGTAGGATAAATGAATGGCTAAACCAGAGAAAGTGCTGGCTCTCGCTTTTTCTGGAATTGGGTGCCAGTTGAGGGTCATGTGGATCAACACGGATGTGAGAGTCTGGGCATCATCTCTGCTGAACTGAAGGCTCTTGCCATTTTATGAACCCAAGGGTCGGGTGGGCGCAGGAAAGGAGGGAAGGGCTAGGAGTAGAAAAGTGCTGTGTACTCAGAGCGGAGGAAAGTGTCAAGTTCCCCAGTAAGGAGCCTTCCAGGTGGAGGAGCCTGGGCTACGGATCAGATTAGCAGAGGAGCAAGACCAGCCCTGTGGGCCTGAGTCCTTGACTGAGGGCTACCTGGTGAAGCATTTATAATTGCCTGCGATTGCTCTTATTATTGCTCTCCAGGCAGCTTCCCCTGACCCTGGGGCCGGGGGTGGCCTCATTACCTTTGGGGGGTGGGGGAGAAAGCCCTGACTGCACAGGGCCTCCACTGGCTGCACCCCAGTGGGGAAGGGGACAGGGAAGGGTGCTTCATTACTGCTGGGCTGGGGTGGAAGTTCAGACACCCCGTGTTCTCCACTGATACTGCGTGTGGAAGTTGAGTTTTCTGTCTTGTTAGCTTGCCCTTTCCTTGAACCTTTGGCTTGAAGGAGCAGGCTTTTGGGGGCACTTTTTAGTCTGTGCTCATTGATTGGTCTTTCCCAGTTGCTGGCTTCTTCCGTTCTACCTCAGGAATATATTTGTGCACTCAGCCGTGAGGGGAGGGTCCCTCAGCCCGGCCTGGGCCCTCTCGCAGTCTGGGACCCCTCAGGGGATGACCACCTGCTGGCTTAGGCCTGCTCCCCATGGGATTGGGCCTACGATGGCAAAGTCTAATTAGCACATTACCCTTTTATTGGTATAGAGGCCTGGTGCACGGGTGGGGACCAGCTGGTTTGCCCTGAAGGGTGTCCTGGATCAGGGGTGGGGGTCCTGCTTGGGTGCCTGGCCAGTCTGGGTGAGGGGCTGAGGGCTGTTTTAAGGCTGGCGGGTGACTGACTCTCCCAACCTCTCCTTTTTTTCTTTTTTCTTTTTTTAATTCTAGGATTTATTTACCTTCTATGGCTGTCACTGGAGCTGTAAGCTGGCTTTAGCTCTGAGGCTCAGCTCCAACTCTTAGACCTCAGTTGCTGAAAGCAGGTTTCTGGGGTTTGTTTAGCTTCTATAATTGCAACATTGTTGCGTAGAGTGCAGCTCAGAGACTGGCAGCGGCAGGCGGGGAACCTTGGCTTCCTCCATCACTGGAGCAAGCAAGCCTCCTGTTTGCTTCAGCTGCCTGGCTGACAGCAGCCCTCTTGGTTGGCAGTTAATTTGCATATCGCCCTGATTAGCCAATGGGAAGCGTGTCAGAGCTATGGTTAATTACCATGTTTGTCTATTATTAGATAGGATACACACACACATATGTACACACACAGAGAATCAATAGGATTCATGTATGTGCACATTCTAATAAGCCAATCGTAATAGAAATAATGTTTATGTATATAAATTTTATAAGTCCTAATAGCTAGGGAATGCAAACAACTCTGAGTTTATGCCTGTGCATAATCAGGACACTGTTATAAAACAATTTATTGAATATATCTATGACCAGGTAGGAAAAACCAATAAACATCCAGTTATATTTACATATTAATATATTCACTGTGTATTTTAATAATAGTTTTATCAAATATTTATTAGTATTAAATTTGTATTTTATTTTACATGATATTAATTTTGGGGGATTCAATAACCAATAGTGCCAGTTTAATTGCATCACCATATGAAATGCCCCAAGACACAGTGTTATTCCCTAAAAAGTTATTGGAAATATGTATGCATTTACATTTGAACATTTACAAAAACTACATTTGTAAGAATGAGTCATGAATATGTTGATGTGGGGCAGTTGATTGTATCACATCTTATATTAAGCTAGGGGGATGTCTACTGTTGTCTAGCAAGGTAGCCTTCTGGTTAAGGTTCCACTTTATTAATCTTTTGGTAGGGTCTCTGCTATACTCCTATTGTTCCTGCCCTTCCCACATTCCTGGAATCCTGAACAAGTTTATGGCTTAGAAGGAAATGTTCTTGTCTCTAGGTTAACAGTGTGTCTGCCCAATAGACTCGATGCCCAGGACTCCTGCTCCTGCCAAACTGGTTTTCTCACTTTTCAGATTTGAAGTTGAGGCTCTCCTTAGTAAAATCAACCCAAATGTTTCTATCATTGATTTGTTTCATGGGTTTGATCAATATCTAGTTAGTACCTTCTATATAGCAGGCACTCTGCAAGAAATAAACAAAACAAGGATTATTTTTATCGGTAAAGAAGGCCATAAACATGAAATCTACATCACAATTATGTAGCAATACATTAATAGAGAATTAAATCTATGTTGAAAGCAAGAAAATCCTGAAAATAACTAAGTGTAATCACAACTTTTGTGTGGGAGGATAAAACCAGCACTGTTGTTTTTAAAATTTTAAACTTTAATGTCACCGATTTCTTCAAAGAAAGCATACACTGGAGAGAAGACCACATTCCTCTATGTGTCCACCATGCCCAGAAACTCTTCCAAGAAAAGTTTCCATGTTTATAGCCTCATTTTGTGAAAAGCAGCGGGAAGTGTTTATATACTCACTGGACCATCATGCTTTTGTATCACGTGACTCCTTCTCTTAGGGGCCAGATGACTTAAATTGAAGGGATTGATCCTTGAACCAAGATGGAAAGCTAAAGTACTATTCATTCATCTATGAAGTGGCCCATTACTACACTCTGCCCAATAAGGATGGTCAATATTGTGTGATGACCGACTCACAAAGCTGATCTCTCTTTGGAATTTCTGGAGGAAAATTTTAAAAAGAGAGCAGAAGCTAAGAGACCCATTGAGGCTTCAGAAGTCATAATGCAGTCAGAGAAGCAGCAGAAACAGAGATGATGATCAGCCCAGTCAGAAGTTGAGATGGAGTCCTTGTCATAGGCAGCCTTAGAGGTTGACTACTGAACAGGCTTCTGCAGGTGTTGTTGTTGGGTGTGAGAGCTGCTGTCAGTACTCCAAGGTTAGTATGTGTCTTGAATAAACTATACTGGAATTCCAGCTGCCTGGCTGAGTAGTTGCTAAGTTACAACCTGACTTCCTTATGTATCTTTAAACCTACAACAACTAAGATAATTTGAAAATGTCATGTTTTGGGGTTGTTGTTTTTTTGAGACCCACATAAAGTTGACTACTAACGGCATCTATATAAGTAAATTATATAACAGCAAATATGTCTCTATTACCATGTTTTTTAAAAAAGTGACATTTCATGTGACCTTAAATGAGTCTTACCTGTGTAAATATTCTTTCTATTAGCAATAGTTGTGATCTGACAATATTCAGTAATGCTGTTTGTGTATTTAACTGAGGCCTGTAATTCAAAGGGAAAGTAAAAGTAGTGCATATTCTCCAACTCACAATGATAAAATTTGAGTGAATGGAGTAAATTAAGAAAGTTAAAAGACATTATCTGAACTCATTCAATTCTGATTTTCAATAAAACAAATTCAATTTGTCTGTCATAATATGCTCCCTGCTAATAATAAAAAAAGTATCACTAGCATTGACATGGTGAATTTGGCAATAAATCATGTACCTTATGGAGATAACAGTTAACCCAAATCTATAGAATCTTTTTCTTCCTCTTTTCAACTATTCTAAATCTGATATTTTTTTAAACTTTAGATTTTTCTGTTTCTTTCTCAAAAGAATCCACCTGCAGCAAACACACTCAGGAGCTTAATAAATAATAGATACCTAAGCAAAGCCTACAGAGGCTTATTCATAAAGAAGGAACCCACATCCCTCAGCTGTAGAATTATTCTTTCTCTTATGCAGTTTCTGACACCCATAGGATGCTTTCCCTTCCTTTCCACAGTCTCCTTATTTAGCATTCACAGCAGGTAACTTTTCTTCAGGCCATATGAATTTCAACCTAGAGCATTCTCTCTTATTGGATTGGGGTAGAAAAAGGAGTTAAATTTTGAAACATGTGCTTATCATTAATGCACTTTATTTCCAGAGAGCACTGACCAATATTATTTTTATTGCCAAAAATAATTTTAAATTGATTGCATTTCATGATCTTTAACAATTTATTTCTGTATACACCACCTTTGTGTATTTCTGTATTGGAATAATTGTAGCGACATGATCTTTTCCATTGGTAAAGATAGAGTCACAAAATATAATTTGTTCACTGGTTTGCATACTTGTATTGAAATGCAACCATGTTTAGAGTTCAGTATACAAATAGGATTTGGGATAACCACAAAGAATCATTGTTCAAAACGTAAGCCATGCTTTCATTAAGCTTAAAACCACACAGTTTATTCAAATTTTCCTATTCCTTCCTCTCTCCCTATTATATCAGATTGTGTGGATTTTGCAATGGGGTCAAGGGTAGAAGCAGAAGAAGACAATGGGTTGTTTTGCCAGAATAAGCCTGATGTGTTATAATTTGAGTGTATGTTACTTTTGCTTGTTTAAAAATGAGCACATAGAAACACAAGATAAGAAATGAATCAGAGCCAATATCCGCCCTTGTCTATCTGAAAATGTAAATTAAGGTAAGGTTCTTTTCTACTCAATTAGTAACAAAATGTAAGAGTAGTACTAGAAAATAGAGTCTTTAAAAATTTAAATTTAAATTTTCTTGTGATTCTTTCTTATGGACCTGCTATTTATTTTAGCTCTTCCACTTACTGTGTGCCTCTAGACAATTAACTTAATCTTTCTGTTATTGAGTTTCCTCCTATGCAAAGTGGGGACAATACTGGTACATTTAGTTCCTCATAGGGTGGTTCTAGAAATTAGATGAGTTAATACTTAAAAGATTTAACTCAAGCAAGTCAAAATTAAAGGCTAACACGGGCCAAATAAACAAGGTTTAAGTTTATGTGGCCATAAAAAAACAAAAGCTTCAATTTTCATAGAAACATAGGTTTATTTTGATAGAGACGTGCTGAATACAAAAGGCTGAAATAAATGAGTAATCATTAACATAAAATAATAGAACATTTTAATAAAAATATATTTTTCTTGAACATTAATTTACCAGACACTGAATAACTGCACAAATTAATAAGTGTAACACAAATAAACCTATTTTTCTGGTACTCTGAAAGCAAAATATTTCCTGTTGCACACACCAAACAAATTAGTCCAAGACTAATGACGTGGCAATCGGCTGCTAGAATATTCACTGCTAGTATTAGTGGAGAGAAATTGTGCACCTGCTTGCAAGGGGTACAAGGGAAATGAATGCAACACAATTATAGTAATCAGTCATTAGCAAACGTTGTCGTTCATTATTAATAATTATGTATAGCAGGACATTGTAAAAATTAAGTCATGACATACATACCGTTATTTTGGCTGGGCCGCAAAAAATATTCGTTGCGGGCCTCGAGTTTGACATGCTTGGTTTAGCTCTTTCCCAATTCTTCCTCCTCCTTCTTTCTCTTTTTTCTTCTTCCTATTTGTATTTCATCTTTATAAACTAAGCAGGAGTTATTACTTCATGTGCATTGTGCTTAAATATGTGCATCCCAAGATGACCTCTGAGCGAAAGCACAAGGTTTGCATTAAGGACAAGATTATCTTCTGTTCTGATGCCTTTTTGTCTGTTACAACCACATTAGACTAACCACAAGGTCACTCTTATTTTTCCAAAGGCGCTCTGAGCCAGTTGTTCCCTGACCATTATTAATACTATTTATCTTTAGCTCTAGGACCTGCATTAGTTAGTCAGGGTTGCCATAACAAAGCACCAGGCTGGGCAGCTTGCACCAGAAATTTATTTAGTCAGTTCAGGAGACTAGTAATCTGAGATCAGGATGTCAGCAGGGTTGTTTTTTCCTGAGGCCTCTCTCCTTGGCTTGCAGGTGGTCCTGACTACCCTTTGCGGCATCCTCACATGGGCTTTCTTCTCTTGTTGGTGTCTCTTTGTGTGTTCAAATTGTCTCTTATTATGACACCAGTCAGATTGGATAACAGCCCATCCATATGTTCTCATTTAACCTTAATTACCTTGTCAAAGGCCCTATCTCTAGACATAATCACATTTTGAGGAACTGGGGATTAGAGCTTGTTAATGTAAAAACATTCAAACCTGTAAATTTTTGTGAGTTTATTTGAGCCAAACTGTTGACATTTGCTGGGAGGCAGAATTTCAATGGATTGGGATAATGCTCCAGAGAATGGCGGTTTTTCATCTGTTTTTATACATTGCAATCAAAGGATGTGCTATAGGTGGGTTACATGAAATCCATTGGTGATA
>NW_006285797.1:273114-277074 GCF_000327345.1 Myotis davidii
AAAGACAGGCTCAGTTAAGATAAAGGTTGACCTTGTCAGTGAAGATACCGGCCTAGGATGTAACTGCCCACCATAATGGCTTTTAGTTAAAGTTTAATTTCAGACCGTCCTTTATGGTGACTTTAGGTCTTTCAGTTTGCAAGACTGCCATGCAGGCCTTCCCTGAGCTTGTCAGGTAGCATGTGGCCCCTTTCGTAAGCTTCAACATACATTTTGGGAGAACACAATTGAGACTAAAACAAGGTTGGAAAACCTCCCCATAAGTTTCTCCCATATACTCTCTTCTCATGTCTCATTGGACAGAGTTATGTTATGTGACTATGCTTAAACCAATCCCTAGCCAAAGAAATGGGGTTATAATTATTGGCATAGGCTTATCAGGATTACCCTTGGAACTGAGAATGGGGTAACCCCTCTTTGGTTCCTGTTATGGAAAGAGGTAGACACCAAATGAATTCAAGACCGTTCAGTCAGGGAAGTAGCTGAGGAGGACAGTTAGGAAGGCAGCCAATTTGTATCCACAGTAATCATGGGCTTGTGGTTTATGGGTAATTCAGGCTAGTTTAAAGGGTTAGAAGCTGAGAAGAGTATGAATGTGATAAGCATAAGTAGAGTCTAGGAAATGAAGCCAGGCATTTGGGTGCCTTTTAGAATGTCAAGTTAGAGGGAGTAGTTAAGAGTTTGTGGTCCGGCCGGCCTGGCTCAGTACTATAGCATTGACCTGTGAACCAGGAGGTCACGGTTTGATTCCCTGTCAGGGCATGTGCCTAGGTTGTGGACTCCATCCCCAGTAGGGGGCATATAGATGGTCAATGACTCTCTCTCATCATTGATGTTTCTATCTCTCTCTCTCCCTCTCCCTTCCTCTCTGAAATCAATAAAAAAAATTAAGAAAAAAAGAGAGAATTGGTGTATGAGAGAGGGTGGTAATGGATACCAGAGCTAAAATGAGGTTGAGAGAATTTGAAAGGGTGGCTCAAAAAATAGTTTCTCAAATCCTAAGTTTATAGTACAGATAGCATACTGAACCCTAAATAAGTTATTTACCCTTTTCAGAACTTTATTTTTAATGGGGATAGTAAAAATCAGTTATTTCACAGATTTAGAGAATTAAATATAATACCTTGGGTGAAAGGAGTTATTAAGCTATAAATTACTATATGGATATTAGAGTTTATTATACTGTATAATTATAGCATTTATTCTACTACTTAAAATATATTTTTATTGATTTCACAGAGGAAAGGAGAAGGAGAGAGAGATAGAAACATCAATGATGAGAGAGAATCATTAATTGGCTGCCTCCTGCAGGCCTCCTACTAGGGACTGAGTCTGAAATCTAGGCATGTGCCTTTGACTGGAATCAAACTCGAGACCCTTCAGTCCACAGGCTGATGCTCCGTCCAAACCAGTTAAGGCTATTCTACTACTTTTGACTTGCTTGTGTCCAGCACAATATAGGAGAGGAGTTTAATTCAGTAAACATTTAGCAGAACTAATGTAATCTGTTGTGTCTCATTTCTAGTCATAAGGGCATGATTTGCACTACAATCCTCAGATAATGTGGGATATCTGAATAAAAAAAAAGCCTGTTCAAAATGTTTATCTCTAAACTTTAGTCTGTGCTGGTGTATACTTTCCCTGGTGAATATATACTTGTCATCCTGGGTACAAGGGTATGTGTGTGTGCTCACATACAAAAAATAATTTTGGATAAACAGGGTTTTACTGTTGAAATAAATATTACTGGTAAGTATTTATGGTGGGGAGATATTTTATCTGAATGCGTTTAGAAATATGAAGCTCTCCCCACTGTGGCTGTCATTCTATATATTTTAAAATGCTTACCTACTCAATTTAATAGATTTTGCAGAGGAAATACAATATTAGTGAATTCCATTTTATGCTTCCTTTTCCCCTGGAAAATTAAGAGAAACAGTGATGGTTTTAAAAGGAATGGCAATTTGAGAATTGCCTTTATTCCTAAGTTACCAGAAAGGTTAATATATGTGCTGATAGGTCCAGCATGAGTGTGACAACATTATATAATTCTTAATTAAGAGCTGTCACCTAGTAAGGAAAGAAAATCTCCCTTAGAATTAAAGAAGCAGTATTATCCCACAGTGACTTTTTGTTGACATTCAACTAATGGTGGAGAGAGATCTTTCTTTTTCCCTAGATGACACTATGCTTTCAGGTATAATGCCGTACTCTGCAGGCAAGTCTGAGTTCCCTTGCTTCCTTGTCTAGGTTTGGACAAGATGGACTGATGATAACCACTACCACCGGCATTTTCTATATGATTTATTACTGTAACAAGAGTTATCATGGGTCATATGTTGATACCACTTAACATTTTCCAGATGAATGGATTACTTTGCAAACCTATGGTGATGAGGTAATTTGTAGTAACCTTTGTCTTTTAGGAAAACAATTTCAAATAGCATCAAAAAGTTCTATTGAAAAGACTTCACCTTGGGAGATTTTCACTGAAGAAATGCTTAGTCTGTTTGACATTGCTTTTCTGAAGAAGTTATTTCACAGAAGAGTGGGGTCTAGAGAAAAAGGCAAAGTTTGTCCTGATGTGAACATCCTTCTTTCAGTACAAAAGTCAACCTAATGTGGGAATTAAGGGTGGTGGCTACATTTGAACAAAGAAAGGTATTTCCTCAGCCAGTAAGTAGATCATAGTGTACTGTGACCACCTACTTACTACTGTAAACTCTGATTCAAACAGTTTTCCTGTGACCACAGGCACAAATATTACAGGCGAGTTTAAATTGATTTTTACCCACTTCTTTATTTTCCATTATAAACTTTTCTCTTAAGTTGCAAATAATATTCTAATATTCTATACCATTCCACTTAAAAAAACTACATGTGTGTACATATACTAGCATACAGCTATAGTTATAAAGAGGGACAATGAAATGTTAATAGTGATTACCCTGATTTATGAGATTATCATTAATACAATGTAAGTTTAGTTGCAGGTAAAAAAATATATTCTAGAAAGAAAATTTATAAGAGAACTTTGTGCTTACAAAATTATTGTAAAGGCTAAAGAAGCAGGTTGTTGACTGGGTTTCCAGAAATGACTCTCAGACTTGCCAGGTTGGCTGTTTTCTCTGCCATGATCTAGAAGCTGTTGCCATGATTGCTGGCTCCAGGACCAAGTCACCTCAGCTGAGATTCACACCAGCAAAATGGTACAGTGACTAAGCCAGGGAACAGACAGTGTCATCTCTGTTACACTGCAGCAGAAAGACTAACACCAGCGGGACTGCGCTGGACAGCAGAGAGCAGAAGTGCAGACATGACCTCTTTCCTTCTTCCAAATATGTGTGGGTACATCTGCTTGGTGGAAGTGAAGATATACATGGACACTGAACTCAATGAGCCTTCTAGTCCTCAGCTGTCCATCCTCAAAAATGCTGCAGGGTAGCTACAGGGGATTGGAATGGAGTTGTGAACCAATATGTGGTAATGGACCCAAAGGTTGATCTCAATCTCATCCTTTGTAATTTGATGTTTTCTAACTTTTTCAGCATTGAGCATATATTATCTTTGGGATTGGAAAAATAGTAAAATTTTATAGTAGGAAGTCTCAGTGTTATTACACAGATTTGACAACCATTACTTTTGATAGCTACTTGCTTGGTTCTCCACTGGACAAAAAAATTCCATCTTTTTCCTCCTGCAAAGTGAGATCTATTTCCAAATAGGGTTTCTGTGTTGACATGAAGTTACTGAAAATATTTAAATGTGTATGAAATGCAAAGCAAAAATTTAACATATAAAGGCAAATAGAACTTGAGACAGCTAGAATGAGGATAAAGGGCACACATATTTAGGAAGAAAAAAAGAATACAACTATTTTTCATCTTGATGCAACAATAAAACACAATTTTACCTTGGTGGCCAACCTGACAAATAAAAATACCCCTGCTGGGGAGCACA
>NW_006285797.1:277225-280586 GCF_000327345.1 Myotis davidii
GGGACATAAAAACATGTGTCCTCTCAATATTACTCACCCTACTGATTATATCTAAAAGGTAAACTTTATCTCAAACTGCTGCTACAATAAAAGTCTAACAAGTCAGGCAATTGCAGCTGCCTGGTTCCTTTAGCCAGTCTGTCCCTTAGCCCTCTCTTTCACAGCAAATGCTGTGTCAGAGTAATCCATTCATCTGTCACTCAGGGTCTGTGGTCAGCCCCGGCATAACCGCTCCATAACTTCCCCGTGAGGGCTGAGAAAGTGTGTCTAAAAAGTGAATCTTCTCAAATCAATCACATAAGACTACCTGTCAAACAGTAGATTCAGCTTGGTGTTGCTTATGACACCATCTACCAAAAAAGAATAGCTTGAATATAAAAATAGGTTTGTGCCCTAGGGAGAAATGCTGTTTCTTTCCTTGTGATAGCTGTATCAGACTCATCTATCCAGAATACCAGTTCAGTTTGATTGTGCTGCTTTCTCTTCTGTATTTTTGAGATGTCTGCTGAGTGCCTCCCCATGTGCAATGTGGCACAGAAATTCAACAGTGGGGAGGTAAGCTCCCTGGTTCTTTGGGAGAGGTAAGTTGAGACACCCCACATTTACATAATGAGAAGAACTGCAGATGACTAAAAGTCATAGTGGCCCTTCAGATAGAAAATAATTGCATGGTGGATTATTCCTACATTCACTAGATCCAGTGGTTCTCTACCTGTGGGTAGCAACCCCTTTGGCGGTCGAACGACCCTTTCACAGGGGTTGCCTAAGACCATCCTACATATCAGATATCAGATATTTACATTATGATTCATAACAGTAGCAACATTACAGTTATGAAGTAGCAATGAAAATAATTTTATGGTTGGGTCACAACACGAGGAACTGTATTTAAAGGGCCAGAAAGTTGAGAACCACTGCACTAGAGCAACATATTCCAAGCCTGGCAAATTAAAAATAATACAGCTTTATAGGTCCTACTCCTAGAATTGATTCAGTAAATTGAGTGCATAATTGAGGGCTTTGTATTTTTTAAAAAATCTTCTGAGGAGTTTCTGATAATCAACTAGATATTGACCACAGGACAAGAGGACCTGCTGTCATCTGCTTAGACACATTTCTGTTAATGTCAGTCATTGAGAAAATGGAAAAGACATGGTTTTATTGGCAATATAAATAAAGAAATGACATTAACTACTTATCCATTCTCCCTCCAATTTTCCCTCCCCTATGCAAGCAGTTACCTCTGAGGGGTTTGTGACTGACTGTGGATGCTATGCTGAGGCCCTTTTTTAACTGTGATCTGATGGCATGGGGTGTCTACTGGATGTCTAGAGGAAAGGAATGACATGCCAATAACAGTAGTTTCTCTTTATATTCAGAGCTCAGGACCCATGGTGTCTCCTTCATTTAGTTCTATTTAACAAAGCATGCCCGTGCATGACTGAGCCATCTTTCCCAAAGCTGCTGCATCATAAGTAGGAGCTCAGTTTTTATTGGGGCATTTGCTCTACGAGGCACTCAAAAGCATATGTTTTTACTGAGGGATGAAAGGTAATCAGTTTTTCTCCTGTGGATCTTAATTCCCGATTAGCATTTCTTCCATGGTGACTACTCTGAACAACTCCTATCCAATTAGAGGAGAGGTGAGAAAAAGAAGGGCCAATGGGCCAATGGGGCAGGAAACCCTGCAGTGCTATACAATAAAGATAAAAATATGAACCCTTGATTATCTTGCTCAAAATTCTTCATTGGCTCTTCATTGCCCTCAGAACAAATCACATACTATGGAAACTTGACTTAGAAAGGCCATCAATATCATGACTATACCAGAGACACAGCTCATATAAACATTCTATCTGCTTTCCTAGATTTCTAGGTCCTTATAATTTTGGGTGGGGGTGGGAGTGGTGTTGGGAAGCGTGTAACTAGTGCTAGCCAATAAGCTGTGGGTATAAGAGATGTATATCACTTCTAGGCTGAAATATATGAGACCATCAGATGTCTCTTTCTGTGCTAAGGTGACCAGGAAAGCCAGGTATCCCAGGTATTACAGCTATGAGATGGCGAGTCTCCATATCCTACATCCCTAAGTAGCTGTGTGCACCCCACCACTACCAGCTTGACTCCAACTTACAATGGATATGTATCTTGAGTGAGAGATAACCAGTTATGTCAAATCACTGATATTTTAGCGTTTAGTTGTTAACTGAGAATAACCTAGGTAATCCTGATGAATATGTAGAACTTGCCTATACTTCTCACTCATCTTTTGCTGCTCTTTTCCTTACACTTGAGGCTGTGCAGCCAAACTGAATTTCAGGTCCTTTGACCATGCCTACCTCTGATCCTTTGTACATACTGTTCCCTTTCTAGATTGCTTTTCCAGTTTTTTTTCATTTGTCTAATTTTCATCCTTCTTTTCTCAGCCAGGACATCATTTCTTCCAGGAAACTATTTTTGATTTAAAAAGTTTCATCCCACACAGTGGGTTCCATGGAGAATTAGATAGATACGCTTTCTAATTAGGTGACCTAATTAGGTCTTCCTAACATGCTATCATCAGCTACTTGAATTTCTCCTGTACTTATCACACCATAAAGTAATTCCCTGGTTAGTTATTCTGGTGTTCCTTTGGGCTATAAACAAGTGTGGACAGACACTATATCTGTTTTGACTACCATTGTATTCCTAACAGGGAGCCTAGTACCAGCCACATGGTAAGTTTTCAACAAAAATTTATTAACTATTTATCTTATTAAAAATATTTTTATTGATTTCATAGATAGAAACATCAATGATGAGAGAGAATCATTGATCGGTTATCTCCTGCACGCCCCACACTGAGGATCGAATCCACGACCCGGGCATGTGTCCTGACCGGGAACTGAACCATGACCTCCTGGTTCATAGGTTGATGCTCAACCATTGAGCCATGCCAGCAGGGTTGTTGACTATTTATTGAGAACAGGAGGTATGAGTTCTAGAAATGCCAAAAAGAAAATATCATTTTTGGCTGATTATGCGTTATGATCTCATATCAGTCAATTCTGGAACATTGCCAACATTTATTATGTAAAGTTACTTGAAATCAGGTATATAATTTACTTCTTTGTTGACATAGAAGGGTTGGATTAAAATATCTGTATTTTTATTTGATGTAATAAAAAATAGTTGAATAAGTGATTGAATGAACAAACTCACCCAGGCTGAGTTCTGGGAGCCAGGACAAAAGGCAGACTGAGGGGAATAGCATGGCAGCAATTGGAAGGCTGCTGAAAATTTGCCCCCGGGGCACATGGATGATGGTTATCCTTCTCTGCTCTGCTGCCTGCTTTTTTGCTGGGCCTCCGGCTCCCACCAG
>NW_006285797.1:280643-282613 GCF_000327345.1 Myotis davidii
AGATGTGTTAGTGTCTATTGGCAAAGATTAAAAAATCCAACTGGCTCCTGAATCCTAAGTGGCAAATGTTTACTATAAGCCAGATGAAGACAGCCTGTTCCCTTAGCAGTATTTTGCTTCTAAGTAAGAGGAAAATTACTCTAAAATTTGATTGCTATAATGTAAAAAAAAAAAAAAGAATCATTTCATATCTGTCTGCTTCATTTTGAAGTATCCTTTGCGCTCCAAGTAATTTTCTTAAAATGGGAGCAGTCTGTTCCAGATTAGAAAAGCTGAAAGAAGGCACCACACATAGTATATTTTTCTATTGTTCTGTTTTCTTCAGGGTTTGGCAATCCAGGAACATAATTTCTCCTGCCAAGTGATGTTTCGATAAAAATAGTGGTCATTTCTGAATGTACACAGTGGTTGAAATGCACCCTGTGTATTTTAATGAGTTGTTCACCCAGCAATCTTGTTTTAGCCAGCAAAATGATTCAAATGCTGAAAGTAGATGGGTTGATAAAAAAACACACACACACCAAACAAACACCAAATTAAATACCAATTTCCCACTTTCTCCTTCATTTAAAGCCTATTCTCTAATGTTTTTTTTTTCATATTTAAAATTCTATTGGGTTCAAGTAAGAGACAGGCAGATAATTAGAAAAGAAATTAAAGAGAAGGGCAATGGATGGATGTTTTTTAGAAGCCCAGAAAAGGCCGAGTGTATCTATTACTATTCGCTTGATTCTATTAGGGAGTTATATTGCAGAATATTGAATACAAGTCTTGTGATTTTTCTAGATGCCAGAGAGCTTGTTCTTCATCAAGACAATCTTTACCCTTCATCAGCCAGCCCTGAATAAATAGAGAGTACTGATTAACAGGAGTGAGGATGGGATTATTTTTGCTGTTCCTTAGGTTTCAAATAGTACTCTTGGGTGCTTGTTATTTGCATCACTCTCTGCGGAGAGCCCCAAGGGTTCCTCTTCAGTAATGCTCTGCGGTTTGCCCTTAGTAATAAGACCTTTGGGTAAGTGAAAATGAAAGATAAAACTCCTTCTCAGCCTTTGAGAAGTATCTGAATTATTACAGAGGCAACACCTAGAAAATTCAAGCATAAATAGAAAGCAGCAGAGAAAATGGGCAAGACAATTGGGTATACAGTAGGGCCTGTGGAATAAAGAATCATATAATGCAAAGAGAACATAGCTCAGTGTTTCTGAAATCACTTAGAATGATTATTTATTCATAAATAATCACTAACTTAGAATTAATTCATTTCTAAATTCAGTACCTTCACCTTTTAAAACTCAAAGTCAATTAATGATATTATTAAAATAACGTACCTGACAAGTGAAGAGTGCCTTAAATACATTACCTACTTAATCTTCCAAAAGCTTATAAAGTTGGTACTATATGCAAACTAATATGTACATATCCACACAAATGAATGTTTGTATATTTTGTTTCATGTATCAACTAAAGAATATGAATAAAAGTTTTTCTAAGTCCTCAACCTCGTCCATAGGTTCTGTCACTTTATGCAAAATGATGCATAATGAAGCCAATTTTACCATAGGCTAATTGATATAAGCAAGAATTAAATTCCTATGATGTCAGGCATTCTTCTAACGTGTGTGTGCATGTGTTAATTTAACATAATCACAGAAAGTCTATACTAACCATGAATATCACCACAACCTACAGCACTTTTATTGACTTTTTGGGAAAATTTCTTTAAGAATTTCTTAATTACTAGCATTTGTATCATTGGATCATCTTAATGGTGAAAAAACACACACAACTAAATTATTATTTCTCAGCAACATGTCTCTTTATTGCCCGGCAAATTCAACAATAATAACATGGGCAAAGGACCTAAATAGAATCTTTTCAAAAGAGGACACTCAGAAAGCTAAGAGACACATGAAAACATGCTCAAAGTCACTAATCATCTGAGAGATGCAAATCAAAACGACAATGTG
>NW_006285797.1:284302-286903 GCF_000327345.1 Myotis davidii
GAGGAAAGGAGACATATGTACTACTATCTGTAATACTTTAAACAATAAAATTAAAAACAAAACAAGCAAACAAACAAAAAAAACAATAGAGCCTCAACAGAGCTCCCATGAAATACTTATTCCAAAGCATCATATTGTCTTCCTTGAGAGATTAGGTCTCCCTGACATGCTATCATCAGCAACTATTTTTTTGTTTAATTTCCAGTCACAAGTTTCTGCTACTCACAAGGTCATATGTTTGTTCAGCAATATTTCTTTAAATGAGAGATTGAGAAATCAAGGAGGAACATATGTAATACCCCAGCCATGTGAGGTTTGAGCAAATGATTGAATTGATATCCCCTCCTCTGGGAACTGACCTTTTGACCACTTCACAACCAACATAAGTAGGACTTGTTGACAGAGATACAGTGGCAGATAGAATAATGGGAAGTGCCCACCAGCCAAGGGATGTAGGCTGAGAAATGTGAGGAAAAGGATTTTCCACTATAGTGTCTGGAAGGAATGCAGCCTTGAGGATTCATTTTGGATCCTGATTTCCAGACCTCTAAGATAATAAATTTGTGTTGTTTTTAGCTGACTACGTCTGTGGTAAGTAATTTGTTGCAACAGCAACAGGAAACAGATACAGATACTAAATGGGAAAACCATCATTTGCTTAAACCTGGTCTCTCCATTTGGTTATTTTGACTAAAATAGTCCTTGACACTAAGATGCACATTTTCTCCATTTTAGCTTTTTAGAGGTTGTGATGCACCTTAAAATCAATGATATCTCACAATTGCTGTCAGCCAGGTAGCAAAGGGTGTGTTAGTCAGACATTACCCACTCTTTTGGAGATCTAAAAGCACCATCAATAATACTTGCAGAATGAGTGCCAACCACTTGAAAGAAAATGCCAGAGAAACATTTTTATTTTGAAATAATTTCACACTCTCAGAAGAATGGAACAAAGAATTCCCATATAAGTTTGATCCTGATTCCACAAAGGTTAACATGTTACCACATTTGCTTTATCTATCCATTTTTATGTAATAATATATGTGGTTTTTTTATGATTTGAGAGTAAACTGCAGACATGAAGATATGATTCCCTTTACCACTAAATAATACTTCAATGTGTATGTTATAAAAATAAGGCCATTTTCTTATGTAACCATAGCACAGCTACCAAAAAGAGTCCCTTAACATTGATAACGTATTTTACGTACCACCACAATCATCCTGGACGTGAGAAATTACATTGCCCAATTACAGGAACTAAAAAGACCAAAAGTCATTAGCATTGCATCATAGCAACACAAATCATTCCATATTTGGCTAACACGTCTTTAGACTGTATTGTTTTGAATGCTGGTTCTCATTTACAGGTGATGTAGAAAAAATGTTAGTGACTACTTCAGCAGCTGCAAGGAAGAAAGAATTATTACTTCCTTCCTTTTTTAGTTCTTTTGAGTTCTCAGGAGGTACAGCAGACAAATCAACACCAGATGGCTTGAAAGGAGATTACATTGATTTTTAAAATTTATGCCCTATTTCTAAAAAGAATTTCCAGAGTAGAAACTCCTAATTGTTCTGGATATAAGTCTCCCTAGGGCAGGGGTGGGGACTGTCTGGCCTGCAGGCTGTATAAGGCCTGAGAAATCATTTGGCCTGGCCCTGCCATGGCATTACGGGTGAGTTAATTAAAATGTTTGAACAAATACAGCAGGCTAATTTTTAAGTTGATAATTTTATATGGTCCTCCAATGATATTATAAATATCCAAATGGCCCTTGGCAGAAAAATAAAAACGGTTCCCCACCCCTGCCCTAAGGGGAAATATAATTTCCATTGATTTACAAAGCAAACCTCTTAATTTGGTGATTTATAGATGTAGTTTGGTCCTTATATAACAAGGCCCTCTGACTTTAATTGCTGTGGCAGGGACCCACCCTAGTCCTGCTCCAAAACACCTAGAACATAGAAATTATTGTCCCGGCTGGCTTGAGCATTGACCTATGAACCAGGAGGTCACGGTTTGATTCCCTGTCAGGGTACAGGCCCAGGTTGTGGGTTTAACCCCCAGTGTGGGGGGTGCAGGAAGCAGCCAATCAATAATTCTCTCTCACCATTAATGTTTCTAAAACTCTCTTTCTCTGTTGTCCTCTCTGAAATAAATAAATATATATATTTTAAAAAATAGAAAATAGAAATTATTAGAAGAAAAGCATCCAAGACGTGTTCTAGGTTATCCTCTAATTTTTTAGAGAAGTCTGGATAGACATGTGCCCACTTGTAGTTTATAACTTGCATTGTTGAAAAAAAACAATTGAAAAAGATGAAGAGAATGAACTAAAAATTTTGAGAAGTTTCCTAATCTTTCCACTCTGATAGAATCAATCTATTTATCTCATGTTTTCTTTCTGCTGTTTGCGCAAAAATTATGTCCAATAAAAATTGATGTCTCACAAGCAGGGACAGCTATATAACTTGCAGAGCCCAATGCAAAATAAAAATTCAGGCTCCTCATTCAAAAAGCAGGGGAAATGTGTTATCTTATTTCCCCAAGGTTTCTTTCTCTACCTGTCATAGTCCCTTGACCTATGTTACCTACAGATG
>NW_006285797.1:286950-289993 GCF_000327345.1 Myotis davidii
TGTGTCAAGCTCTGAGTTTTATCCATGCGAGTTAGCTCATCATAAGACAGCAGACTTGAATTGCGCTTCCCCTTTTTATTAAGACTTCAGGAC
This sequence comes from Myotis davidii, assembly GCF_000327345.1. NCBI lineage: Eukaryota > Metazoa > Chordata > Mammalia > Chiroptera > Vespertilionidae > Myotis > Myotis davidii. The sequence goes on from NW_006285797.1 coordinate 287,044, forward strand.
ACACCCTCACCTGTGTAAAAACAAATATATGAGCAACACCATGTTGAACAATTTCTCTGAATTTCCCACAACTGTAATTGAAGATAGTGCTCATCATGTTAATATTAAGTTGTGGCCCATCTGGGGCAAGCTGATGCCTTTTAATCAACTCTTCTTTAGCACAGATACAGGGGTTGCTGATTGATTGTAAGTTTATTTATTTATTATCATTATTTTTAATCCTCACCCGAGGATGAGAATATTTTTTCCATTGATTTTTAGAGAGAGCGAGAGAAAGAAAAACATTGATGTGACTACATTGAGAGAGACACATGGGTTGGTTGCCTCTCCCTTGTGTCCCGAACAGACACAGGAATTGAACCTGCAGCTGAGGTACATGCCCTTGACCAGGAATCAAACCTGAGACTCTTCAGTCCACGGGCCGGCGTTCTAACCACTGAGTAAACCAGCGAGGGCTGATTGATTGTAAGTTTAAATGATTGTTCTTTAAACAAACATTCATTTTGCAGTTAATCTGTGCAAAGCAGGCTTCTCATGCCAGAGGACATGGGAGTAAATAAAAAAATATAAAAATCTTTGCTTTTACCCAACCAGTGTGGCTCAGTGTGATTGAGCATCCACCTTTGAACCAGGAGGTCATGGTTCAATTTGAGGTCACCGCTTGATTCCCAGTCAAGGGCACATGCCTGGGTTTCCGGCTCAATCCCCAGTAGGGGATGTGCAGGAAGCAGCCGATCAATGATTCTCTCTCATCATTGATGTTTCTATCTCTCCTTCTCCCTTCCTCTCTGAAATCAATACAAATATATATATATACACACAAATATATAAAAATAAATGAGTTAAACATTAGATTGTGATGTGCTTTGGAGACAAGAACACAGAGAAGGGGAATAAGGACAGTGGAGGTAGCTGCAGGGTGCAGTGGGTGGGGGTTAATTTAAAATGGGGTAACTGGGAAAGGCTTACTGAGAAGACAACATTTTAGAAAACACTTGAAAAAAGTGAAGCAGCTAGACAAGAAGGCAAGAGGTGAGATAGGGGCTGGGTGGAGGAGGGCAAAGGGTGACGGGAAATGGAGGACATCTGAAATGATTTTTTTAAAAAGCTATGTTGAAGCCCTAAACCTCAGTACCTCAGATTGTGACCTTATCTGTAAATATGGTCTTTGCAGCTATAGCCAAGTTAACATGAGATTATTAGGGTGGGTCCTAGTCCAACTATGACTGGTGTCTTTATAAAAGGGGAGATGTGGACACAGACATAGATATACATAGAGGGAAGAGCATCTGAGGAGACACAGAGAGAATGCCATGTGAAGATGGAGGATTGGAGTATACACAGACAAGCCAAGGAGTGCCAAGGATTGCTAGCAAATCGCCAGAAACTAGGAGAAGGCAAGGCAGATTCCTCTAGTGGTTTTAGAGGGAGCAGGGCCCTGCAGAACCCTGGTTTTTGATTTCTAGTCTCCAGAACAGTGAGGCAATACATTTCTGTTATTGTCAGTCACCCGGGAGTGGTATGTTGTTGTAGCAGCTCTAGGGAACAGACACCACACCACTTGACACAATATACCATTCTATTGTTTAATTTCTGCTGGCTCCTATCAGATTCCACCTTCCATGAGGAAAGGGACGTGATCTGCTATGTTTACTTTTGTACCCAAAGTACTTAGGACAGTGCCTGGTATTCAATAAATATTTGCTGAAAGAATGTAGGAATAAAATATTTGACTTTCCCCCTTCTTTTCTTGGCCACTATTTTTTTTCCCCTCTCTCTCTAAAGATAAAATGAACTCCAGGATTAATAAAATAGGGAAAAAAAATCAGTAATTGTAAAAGACTATAGTGGGAAATTTCACTTTAGATTCTATTATGGTTCCCTAAAACATACTCCCGTGGTAGTAACCAATTCTCTGCCAGGGTGAGTCTTAAACATCTGAGCCTGTCCAGGAAGGCACTCTGACCAGGGGTGGAGATGTTGTGTGCCCTGGGCACCCCTTGGGGCCCTTAGAATTAGGCTCTCCTGTGTGTGTGTGTGTGTGTGTGTGTGTGTGTGTGCCTCTTGCCTGTGGATTGTGTAACTCCAAGAAAGCCACAGCAAGTCCTGGCCAATTGCTCCATTTCCTTCCCTTTGCTGTGACTGACCTCTGCTGTCACAGCGCAGCGCCTCTGCCCGCCTCCAGGGCTACTCTCTGATTTCCAACCTGGAAAACATTCAATCACAAACCTCATCATTCTGGAAAAGAACAACACCCCGCAGTGACGTCTGCTCTTTATCTCCAAAAATGGCTTCATAGGTTTGGCAGTTCACGGGCGAGAACCGCGCACAGGGTCACAGGTCCTCAGCCTCCAGCACTGCTGAGAGGGGCAGATGTGGGCCGTGTGTGTGTGTGTGTGTGTGTGTGTGTGTGTGTGTGTGCTCCCCAGAGAAAAGGAAACTCAGGCAGCTTCCGCCTGCTCTGGACCACCCGATGTGCCTTCTGCTGCAACTTGCTGCAAACTCTAGTTATCGAGGTCACGCTACAGCTTTTTATTTATTTTTAAACATTAAAAAAAAAGTATGCATGGCTCAATTAATCCTCACCCTTATCTAATTCAACCACTTCCTCTGGCCAACTCCTGTGAGGGAAAAAGATTCTGTCCCTTCATTTAGATGAGCAATCTAATATGACTCATGAATAAAACATTGTAAAGATTAATGATCTCAGCGAAGGCCTTCTGATACGGTAGCAGCACGATAGTCTAAAATAGAATAAAAACAAAGAACGTGTCCGTGCATAAATATCGCTCCTAATTCGTGAGTTTTGGAAAGTCCCATATTTCATGAATCATTAGCCTGTTTTATCTTGATGTTATACAATCATTTCAAAAATAAGACTGTGTAGATGTTGCCACCTACTGTTTGCCTGGAAATATACTATTATAATTCACTTTATATAACAACGCTC
>NW_006285797.1:290031-308829 GCF_000327345.1 Myotis davidii
CGCAGTCACCATCTTTATCTCAATTCCTTTTTAAAAAGTAATTCATTTACTTACTCTTAAGTACTCCATCTACAAGGTCATTATAAGAAATTCTTCCACTGATCTACTGGAAAATCCTAAGGATTTGTCTTAAATCTTCCCCAATATGGTGAAATCATTTTCAGGATTGAAAAGACAACAGTATATGTAAATTTTTAATTTTTAAAACCCCATTTTAAAAATACACTGGTCTCCAATTGAATTCAAAGTAGTTAAGACAAAATAGATTTCTTTTAGTTTAAAGATTCAAATTCAAGATATTTATGAGGAAAATATCTACTTCCCCCCCTGTAAATATATTTGTCAGTGGTTGCATGCCAAGCTTTTACTGTTAGGATAAAATACTGCTTACTTTACTTACCAATTGGTTTTCTGAATTGTTTACTTTGTAATCCTGCGATATGTATGGAGCACTTTTTTAAAGTATGCTGTTGATTCAAACCAGAAATAAAGTAAAATTTGTAAAATCTTTGAAACCATATTTCAGGCTACTTTAAATGCCCTGAGACAAACAACTATGACTAGACCCAGTAATAATCATCATTGAAATCTGTGAACTACTTGACAGTTTATATATGTCTTTGTATATTTTTGTAAGTTTGGTATTAGTCACAATACTACCAAGTAATTAGTACAGTAATCATTTCCATATTACAGATACATAGATATAAAGGAAGTGCGACTAAAAGAAATCAAGGCACTTGTTAAGTATTTGATGGCCAAAATAACTCTAAATATAGTTATCTTAATTCCAAAGCTTATTTACTTTTAAAAAATATTTCTCATGAATTAGTTGAATTTACATGCTACTTGACTCTAAACTTTTGCTTGTTGAGTGAATAATTTCAAAGTGTTTTAAAATAACAAGCCATTCACTTCTAAATGTTTGGGCGGGTCTCTAATAACTGAAATGGATTGAAATGTTATTCTTACCCTACTCTTACCCAAGCAGGTCCCCAAATGTTGCCTTTTCTAAGTGCACACTGCATACTTGGTTTAGTAAAAAGCAGATGCTTTAAGATGATATAAAGTACATTGATATACATTTCATCACTGTTACTATTTCTATTGCTGCTAACAAATTACCACAAACTTGGAAGCTTAAAGTCACACAAAAATATGACATCACAGCTTCTGTGGGTCAGGTGCCCTGGCAGGATGTCCTGTGCTCAAGGCACTGCAAGGCATTGGACAGGCTGACTTCTTGCATGAAGACTCTGAGAGCAATCCACTCCCACACTCATGCAGGCTGTCAGAATTCAGCCCCCTTTCGCTGTATGACCGAGGTTCCCGTTTCCCTGCGGACAGTTGACTGTGGGCCATTATCAGCTTCCAGAGGACACTCACACTCCTTAGCTCCTCCGTTTTCAAAGCCATTGATAGAAGACTATTTCCCTGTGTCTAACCCCCTCTCATGCTTTGAATCTAACTTCCCTGGCCCTGACCTCTGGCCACAGATTTAAAGGATTCACGTGGTTAGGCCAGGCACTCCTAGATGATTTCTTTATCTCAAGGGCAACTCATTTTGGCCCTTAATTACAGCGCAAAATTCCTTCATGGCAACACCCAGAGTAGTGTTTGACTCAATAACTGGAGAAGGTCTGTGTACACCAAGTCCTGGGAATGTGGGGGCTGGTTTAGCATTCTGCTGACCATGCTTCTCATCTGGGCAGCTACGAACATTTTCCAATTCGGCCTTAATACGCCATGAAATCAAAGTGGGCCCCCCAATAAATCTTTCTAAAGCACAGCTCTGATTAAATTTCATATCTTGCTTAAATCAATAACAAAACAAGCAACACTTTGAAGGCCTCTTCTTGCATTCAGGAAGGTCTTTGAAAATCAAGATTCCCTCAGACGTCATTAATTTGAGAAACCACCGTCTGTCCTGTGCACAGCTAGCTTAGTGCTTTCACTCCTCCCCCTTATCCTTACCCTCATTTTCACAAGTGCAAATCCCAAATGTTATTTCAAGGCTGCATTCCAATGCTAACTCCTCCAAAGACCTTTGTACTAACCTCTTCTCCTTTAGAAGCTTTTGTTCAATTTTGTTTTAAAAATCTGTATCTCCACCTTGGGTTAAGGTAATTAATAAATGCCTCCTTGCTCCTATCAAATAGTGGATTCTTCTAGGCCCAATTGGGATTTGATTCATCTTTGTCTCTCTGCCACCTCCAGGAGTACCATGTAAAGATTTTATGTTTAAAAATATTTGTTGCACCATTAACTCAAAATCAAAATAGAAACCAGAATGTGCCCAGAGTTCAGAGCTCTTCATTGGGAATGCTTAATTACAGTTCCACCTCTTTTGCAGTTCAGGTTGATAGCCTGTGTTCTTTCTTTTGTGGCTACCATTCTTCAAGGTCATTGATTCCAGAGCTGCTGCTTTAAGTTATGTTACGGGATTCCAGGGCAGGAGGAATAGGGAAACTGAGACAGGAAAGTTAAAACAAGGCCAAACCATGTGGGCAATTTACAGCCAACTTGTAAGCCACAAGCCATTATCTTCCCAGCCAAGGACATGAGAGCAGTAGTTAAACAAACAACAACTCCCCAATGAGAGAATGGAGAAAGGGAGGCTGAGAAGGGAAAGGGGAAAAGGGCAGTTTTACTCCCTAAGGAGAGAAGCCAGCAGTACCAAAGTTTGGCAAGATAAAGTCGCCAGGTGCTTCTCATGATTTTCTGGGAAGGCCGCAACCAAGTAAAAAGGGACCTTGAGGCTTAATCTGTACCAAAATATTCAGCAGAGGACTCCTGAGATGTATAGACAGGAGGATATGCAATGCCTGAAATCCCCACCCAACTTGCTCTTCAGATGAACTGAGAGCCTGTCTGCACTTCATAAGCCAGATATATAGAGTTGCTTGCTTTGCTTTTTCAATAAAGTTGGAAAAGCATGCTTTAATAAATTGGCTTTTCACAGTGCAGTCAAGATGTTTCCTATAAATTCATTTACATGAGAAGACAAGGATTGAGGTTGGGGGCAGCCCTCTCCACTGGCTCAGGGGGCTGTCCTGTCTGGTAACACCTCCCTGGTGTCAGTGAGAGGTGCTTATAACAGTTAGACCAAATCCTTCAGTGCTTAGCTAATCACTTTTGAGTTGCAATCAATTGCACGATCAACTTACTTATCTTTTCTTCTATAATAAATGTTTTTTGTTATCTCCTGGAGAAAAATGTTTTCTGTTTAAATTTAAGAAAACTTTCAAGGGCTAGAGACAGACTTAGTCTTCTATCTTATTTTCTCATTCACAGAGAAACCTTTTTCTAATATTAGGCACTTTTCAAGTCATTCCTTGACTCGTGGACTCTGCTGTATGAGATGTGTGTGACTCAACAATTATTTTTTAATGTTACCATTTATTTAAACAGGCTTTAGAACATGATTAGTCACTGCAAGATTCAGCTTGTACATTTCCAGGTAGTGACTCGTTGAAAACAAGAACAGAACAGAAATTTACTTGGTAATTTTCCAAAATTTCAAAGGACTTTGGCATTAATTACCTAACTTTGTTTCATGAAGCATGTGTTTCAATGGTTGTGAAAAAACAATACCTTAACTTAGAGACACCTCTAACCCTTATTGGAAGAAGTTGTTTTGGAAAAATATGGCTGAATGAGTGAATGAAAAAGTGAATGAAATTATGGAATAATGGTAGATTATAAAATAAACTGAAGCAGAAAAAAATGTACTTTAAAATTGAATGTCTTATCAATAATTAAAACCTTACAATTTAACTAAAAGACACAAAGAACTCCTGAATAAATAAATAATCATATCATTTAATTGACAAAAATGTTGATTTTCCCTAAATTTTCTACAAATTGATGTGAATTCAAAGTATCAAATTGTTTTGTTGTTTTTAAACAATACTGGCGTTTCCTGTACATCTGAAATTAATACAGAATAATTTGAATGTAAACTGCAATTGGAAAACAACCTAAAAATAATTTGAAATTCATCTGTAAGGGGAAATGCAAAACACAATTCAAGAAACTTGTGAAAAGGAACCATAAAGGCAGATTTGCCCCACCAGATATCTAAAGTGTACTTTAAATTTATGCCAAATAAAATAGCCCAGAATTAGTGTAAGCATAAACAAATAGGTCAACAGACTGGAATATGGAATTAAGAAGCAGACCATTTATTTTGAAAATTTAGTTTTTGAAAGGAATGGTCTTTAGTTAAGTGGGGAAAATTATTAAGTAAACTAGAGGCCCGTTGCAGGAAGATTCCTGCAAGAATAGGGCTTCCTGCAGCCCAAGCAAAGCAGCGGAGAAGGGAGTGCAGCCCGCCTCGCTCCCTTCTCTGCTGCCTCACTCCCTTCAGTCTTTGCTGCCTCGGCTCCTCCTCTTCTCTGTTGCTTCGCTCCCTTCTGCAGCACTTGGCTTCTTTCTACGCTGTCTTCAGTCTTCACTCCACACCTGCATATGCAAATTAACCGCCATCTTTGTTAATTGGCTGGTGGGTGTAGCGGAGTGACACCAATTTGCACATTACTCTTTTATTAGTGTAGATGGTATTGAACCAGAGATTGCTAGTCGGCCTGTTCTTCTCTGCTTCCATAGTAATAGAACTCATGATTTCCAGCCGGGAGTATGGCTGCCCATAATAAATACAGTGCTTCTCAGCCACCCTTGTAGCAAGGTAGCCAGGTGATTGATTCCCCATCAATGGGAAGTAAGTATGAGACTTTTGCTGTGATCATAAAGTGAAGGGCATGGCTACTGGTGCCCTCCATCCTTCCTGCTGGCTAAAACAAGGACACAACAACTGCTATCCTAAAGCAATTTTGTCCATGTGGGAAAACCTTAATTGGTCTCAGATAGAAGGAACAGGGGTCCCTGACCCTCACTACAAGTCCTGGCTTGCCTATGTTTAAATTTTATTTTTAGAGGAAAATAAAATTCTATTTTGTTTAAGCTTCTATTACTTTGAACTACTCTGTTCTAGTTGAACCAGATGTAAGACTATTGACTATGCATTTAAAAAATAATAAATTTAAAGTTTAAAAAAAGCAAAAAGAGAAGAAATTAAAAAGAAACCAACTTATTAAAATCTGTGTAAGAGAAAAGCAAGAATTTCCAAACCCAAGGCATGTATTTTTGAACCCAGGTTTTCATTGATCTATTCCTAATGTAATAATTCTTTAATGGGATGTCTATTTATTTTTGTGGGATAATGGTGTTGGTTCCCTAAGTTCATTTGGAAGTTTCTTGATTAGGACCTAGAATATATTTTCCTGTAGAAATTAAGTTGTGGCCCTCGCCAATGTGGCTCAGGTGGTTGGAGCAATGTCCTGTACACACACCAAAAGGCTTGATTCCTAGTCAGGGCACATACCTACGTTTCAGGTTTGGTTCCTGGGAGGGCATGTATGGGAGATGGGAGGCAACTCATCTCTCTCTCTCTCTCTCTCTCTCTCTCTCTCTCTCTCTCCCTCTCTCCTCTTCCTTTCTCTAAAAAAAGAAGAAAAAAGACAGAAAGGAAGAAAGAGAGAAAGAAAGAAATGAAGTTGTAGAATAGTTGAGTTCCCTATGAGCCAATGCTGCAGAGGATAATGGTTGGTTCTGATGAACATGCAGGACTTTGAATTAGAATGTTGATAGTAGTATGCACTTCTAGTCCCCTATTGTTCTAATAAAATCCCACTGTTAAGGTTAAAGTATTTTGTGTGTTTATGTTATCCCATACAGTAAAAGGCTAATATGCAAATTGACCAAATGGTGGAACAACCGGTTGCTATGACGCGCACTGACCACCAGGGGGCAGGTGCTTAACACAGGAGCTGCCCCCTGGTGCTCAGTGTGCTCACAGTTGGCGAGTGCAGTGGTGGTGGTGGTAGCCTCTCCCGCCTCCACGGCAGCCCTAAGGATGTCTGACTGCCATCAGTCAGTCGGACATCCCCTGAATGTTTCTGGACTGTGGGAGGGTGCAGGCCAGGATGAAAGATCCCCCCACTGCTGAGTGCACAAATTTCGTGCACTGGAGCTATGACTAGAGCTATGTTTATTGCTCAACTCGATATAATGTTATGATTATTTTTTCTTTGCTACCTATTTGTTTTCCTGGGGTTATTTTCAGTTTATTTTCTTCATTTGCTTGTCCTTCTTTGTACTAACCATTAATTTGTGCCTAAACTCTCAATCGATTGTCAAAATCTTTTCTTTTCTTTCTTTTTTAAAAAATATATTTTATTGATTTTTTACAGAGAGGAAGGGAGAGGGCTAGAGAGTTAGAAATGTCGATCAGCTGCCTCCTGCACACCCCCTACTGGGATGTGCCTGAAACCAAGGTACATGCCCTTGACTGGAATCGAACCTGGGGCCCTTCAGTCTGCAGGCCAATGCTCTATCCACCAAGCCAAACCGGTTAGGGCATCAAAATCTTTTCTTAATACCTTCAGACCCACTAGGTGTTCATACAAGGCCCATTATTTTGAAGAATGTTTCCCAGATCTTCAGGACTTCTTCCATCTGGAATGGTTTCTCTTGGGTACAGCTGTCACCCTGGGAACTTTCTTAACATGCCCAAGACTAGGATCCCCTTTCTTGAGCTACATGATGTCTTACATTTTGGTTTGCTTTCATTGTGGTGGAGCACATCCTACACCTCTCCTGATGATAAAGGATGATAATGAAGGATGTGTTCTTCGACATCTTAGTACATCGTCACACTTTCTTGATAGCTTGACTAGGTAGATGACTTTAGATTTCCTTTCCTCAGAATTTCAAAAGCATTGCTGATTTTTTTCCTACATTACAGCTTTGTTCTTGAAAATTCCAAACCACCCTGACTCTTAATCCTTTGTATTTTCATTTTCTACCACAAAGGTAGGCACTTAAAATAATATCTATTAATTATCTTACCGTTCTGTAAGTCAGAAGTTAGAGTGGGTTGGCAGGACTCTCCGCTTTTAGGGTCTCAAAATACCAAATTCAATGTGTCAGCCAGGCTGGGCCCTCCTATGAAGATTTTGGGGGAAAATCTAATTCCAAGGTCTTTCAGATGTTTGGCTAAATTTGACTTAAACAATATTTTTTATTTATTTCAGAGAGGAAGGGAGAAGGAAAGAGAGATATGGAAACATCAATGATGAGAGAGAATCATTGATCGGCTGCCTCCTGCCTGCCCCCTACTGAGGATTGAGCACGCAACCTGGGCATGTGCCCTGACCGGGAATTGAACAGAGACCTCCTGGTTCATAGGTCGATGATCAACCACTGAGCCACACCGGCCAGGTTAAATTTAACTTTTATTTGTAGGATTTAGGTTCCCATTTTCTTGCTAGTGATCAGTTGGGGGCTGCTCAAATTGCTTGCCACCTGGTATCTCTCTTCAAGCCAGCAACGGTGCTCTGCATCCTTCTGGTGCTTTCCATCTCCAATGTTCCCTTCTGCCGCCAGTCAGATAAAACACTGTGCTTTTAAAACTAGATTAAGTCCGCCTGGTAATGGCAGTATTTTAAAATCTATAACTTGGGATTTTAATTGCTTTAGCAAAATCCCTTCATAGTCGTGTATGGATTAGTGCTTGATTGAATAACCAGAGGATGGAAATCTTGGGGATCCCATTTTTAGAATTCTGCCTACCGCAGTAACCATTTGTACTTTGCAAAAGATCCCTCCCTCTCCTGGAAATTCCGAGACTCCTCTTTGCTGCTTGATTAGGGAATACCCTCTTCACCTTATTCCAGGGCATCTGCCAGTTCAAATTCAATATTGCCAGAGCCAGTTTCCATTATAGTTTCCATGGAGAGCAACTAAGAGTGTAAAGAACTGGGCATTTGTAAATAAAGGAATTGTGAGGTGGGTAATCCATTTTTTGACCTACACATTACTTAAGTTACATACTTTTGACTGTTCATTTTTATAAACATAAAATTCAAAATAATATGTACTCTTAAATGCCAGATCATATCAGGTTGATTAAAATAAATAGGAAATAATAAACATGTAACTGAAAGCCTACTCTTTTATGTAAATTCAGGTTAAAATGTGAATATGAATCAATTAAAAAATTATGCAAGCATACATAATGAATTAGCTCACTGTTTTCTTTCAACTATCCTATTGGCATAAAATCATAATTAACACTGTTCTGTTTATTATATTTCTAACTATGATAAGAGTAGGCAAGGCATTACTACAATTAAAGTATAAGACATTTAAAGTCTTTTATATTAAAAAATGTATTATATTAGCAAAGTCAAGATGTGCATCTGAAAATGGCTCTTACATGTTTGAGAGGGAGCAATGTTTTGATCAATGAGGAGAAACTTTCAACTCAATGAGGGCTGATAAGCCTGAGAGAATGTAGGAGGCAGAGGAGATTAACTCCAATATGTTAAAGGTTGAGAGCTGAAGTGATATCACTGTAAGAAACCTGCTTGATGAAGAACAAATTAGTGCTGTTTGGCACAATCAAACTAATTTGGTCTGGGCCAGAATTTAGAAGGCAAGTAATTATGTCTGATTCTCAATGCATGGTTCTAATTTATGTAAAAAGGGATAGTATTAAATCCTGTTATTTCTCAAGTAATATTTATTTATTTATTTTTAAAATTCTAATTGAATTTATTGGGGTGACATTGGTTAATAAAATTACTTAGGTTTAAAGTGTATAATTCTATAATACATCATTTGTATACTGTATTGTGTGTTCACCTCCGTTTGCCACCATTTATACTCCCTTTATCCTCTTCTACATGCCTCTATCCCCCTTTCCCTCTGGTAATCACCATACTATTGTCTGCATCTATGAGTGTTTTTATAAATTTAACAAAGGACGTAAAAGACCTGTACTCAGAAAATTATCAGACACCGAAGAAAGAAGTTGAGAAGATGCAAATACTTGGAAGCATGTACTGTGTTCATGGATAGGAAGAATTAACATCATTAAAAGGTCCATTCTACCCAAAGCAATCTGTAGATTCAACTCAATTTCTATCAAGATACCTATGGTGTATCTCACAGGAGTAGAACAAACATTCCAGAAATTTATATGGGACCACAAAAGACACCCAAGAGCCACAGCAATCTTGAGAAAGAAGAACAAAGTTGGAAGAATCATGATATCTGACACCAAAATATACTAAAAGGCCGTAGTAATTGAAATAGCATGGTACTGGCATAGAAACAGACATATAGGTCAATGGAACAGAATAGAGAGCCCAGAAATCAACCTTTATGATCAATTAATATTTGACAAAAAAGTCAAGAACATACAATAAGATAAAGACAATCTATTCAATAAATGGTGCTTGGAAAAATTGGTCAGATACATGCAAAAGAAAAAAAGAAACTAGTCTACTTTCTTACACCACACACAACAATAAACTCAAAATGAATTAAAGACTTAAATGTAAGACTCAAAACCTTAAACATCCTAGGAAAAAACATAGGCAGTAAAATCTTGGACATTTCTTGTAGCAATATATTTTTTTCTGATGTATCTCCTTGGGTAAGGAAACAAAAGAAAAAAATGAACAAGTGGGACTACATCAAACTAAAAAGATTTTGCACAGCAAAGGAAACTATCAACAAAATGAAAAAACAACCCACTAAATGGAAGAATATATGCTCCAATGATACACCTGAGCAGGGGCTAATATCCAAAATTTATAAAGAACTTATACGATTCAACACCAAAAAAACAATAATCAAGTGATATTTTAAAAAGCTGATTATTGAACTTCCCCAAATAGAATAATACTTCAATGCCTTTAATGAGATCTCATGGACCATAAATATAATGAGATCATACAGTGATTTTCTGTTTGGCAGTTTTTGGCTACTGACATTGAAGTTCAATTGGTTGACTGAATTAAAAAATACATATATACATATTTATATAAGGTCTAATATTTTTCTTAGACACAAAGCATAGCTAATTATCTGTATACTTCTTGTCGCATAAATCATGTTTATTGACTAATAAAACATATGTCATGATTATTTCAAACCCTCTTTAACTATTTAAAATCATCTTATATGTCAATAAATAAATAGTAAAGTTTTTAAAAATTTATTTTTATGTTGAGAGTATTACAGATGTCCCCCATTTACTCCCCTTGATCCGCTTCCACCCTACTCCCACTCCACCCTGGCTTTCACCTCACTATTGCCTGTGTCCATGATTATGCATATAAGCACTTAAGTTCTTTGATTAATTTAAAACATGTTATTGCTAATATTCTTTGGACTGAACTAGTTCTAGAGTTACATAAATGAGTATGTTGTTAGTTGGGGTTCTTAGTGACTGAAATCGACTTTGATTGATGTAAGAATGAACTTGTAAAGACATTGGACTTCTTGCAGTCATTAGGGAAGCTGAAACTGGCCTCAGGAAATGGAGAGGAACAGACTGAACTATGGCTAAAGGCAAAGATACTCCACCACCGAGCATTGCATGATGTAACCTGTTCCCCAACATCACCCCCTGGCATCAGACCCTGATACTTCTGCTTCACTGACTCAGCTACGGCTACCACCTCAACACACACACACACACACACACACACCAAAAAAACAAACACACACACATAAACACACAAAAACAACAACAAAAAATCCACTTCTCTACCCCTGTTCCTTTTCACCAATGCTTTTGATTGATTGCTCTGTCTGGCTGATCAGAGGACAAAAACCCGTTCCTAGATAAGGTACACACAGGTTGGCTGTGGTGTTAGAAATGTAAGAATCTGATATTTTTAGATTGTGTGGTGAAAGCCAGTTTATTGCTCCCTCCAGGACTCTCAGCATAGGCGTCCTCCTTCTTTCCTTCACCCCAGACATAGGAAGGGGTTTAGATGCTGGGCAGTAAACAAAATAAAACAAACAAAATAAAATGGCACCACCATCCATAATAAGGGGCTCATTATGAATCTAGTTGAATTGCTAAAGCAAGTAGCAAATTAAATATTTGTATTTTTAATATTCACTGGTAATAAAATTTAAAATGACCTTAAATCTAAAAGTTAAATTCCTATGTGGGATATTGCATCATATTCTGAAATATCTTGGTTGTTTCCTTTTTCTTTTGGGTTCTTGAAAAATAATTGGGCAACAGTGAGGGCCTGAAGAGTATATAGTTGCTATCTGAAGGCTCTACCCTCACCCTCTCCAACTCAGTCATGGTGATGTACCAGTACCCAGAATGCCACCTTATTTATTTTTTTGAGATAATTTTGAACTTACAGAAGAGTTTAAATAACAGCAGAGTCCCAGTGTGCTCCTCTTCAAGCTTCCTCTTATGTTATCATCTTACATAATCATAGAACATTTATCAAAATTAAGCAATTACTCTTGGCATAGTACTATCAACTAGTTTTCCACTACTGTCCTTTTTCTATTTTAAATCTCACATTACCTTTAAGAAGGCAATTATTTAAAAAAAACTATTTCAGCTACTCTATACTCAGAAACTTTGCAATTCTTACTTGGCCTAATCACTAAAATAGGTGCTTAGTTGAAATTAATTTACGAAGTCAGATTCCTATTATGACAATTACAGCGTGGGAGTAGAAGTCACATAAAACTTGAATACCACAAGGAGCATAAATAAGTGAGAGAACTGAGGGGGTGTCTCCCTTTCTTTAATATTTTACAGACTCACAGAATATGAAAAGTAGGTGGAACCTGAGAGATCATCTCACCCCAAACCTTGTTTTACACATGAAGGAACCGAGATCAAGAAAATTAGGTGATTTACCCTTAAGGAGCAAGTTGTCATTTGGAACTCAGGCTTTTAATCAGCTAGCTATTTCACTACAGCAGCAATTCTCAATGTGGTCCCCTGGAGATCCCCAGACCCTTTGAGGAAACTGTGGTCAAAATTATTTTCATAATAAGACATTATTTGTGCCCTTTTCAGTTTCATTCTCTCGTGAGTGTGCAGTGGAGTTTTCCAGAGCCTGCATGTCATGTGGTATTGTAAAAGCAGATGTAAGATTCTAGTGATTTTCTACTTCTAGATATTTAAAAAAATTGTAAAAATTTTAAATGGCATCAAGCTTCGATTACTTTTTTTATATTTTGAAAAATGTAGGCATTTTTCCTTAAAAATATGTTATTTATGTTAACATGTACTATGTTTATTGTTATTCTACTTTAAAATATGGTAAGCATTGATTGATATAACCCACATAAATGAAAAGTTTTGGGGTCCTCAATAATTTTTAAGCCCTGTGCCAGTAATTAGAATGCTGTCATCAGAGAGAGAAGGAAATACGGACACCAAGTATCAAATCTGTTAAATTAGTGATGTTATAAAATGTATTCTGTGGCACTTCCCTTCTTTTCCTAAATATAGCTCTGGCTGTTTTGGAATAATATTTAACTCATTACAAGTGGGTGCAAACTCCTTATATGGCTTGGGACTCAGAATTTCATGCTTTCACAGTCATGATTGATTTCCTTTAACTTCATGAAGTTTGTGCTAAATACATGAATGCTTGTAGATGTGTGCCAATAATTGAAACGCCAAAGTAAGGTGGCTTGAACTAGTTATTTATTTGATCAACTCTGCATAATTGTCATGTACTTTTTCAAGGAGTTACATTGTTTCCTACACGATGCTTAAGTTTATTGAAGGGGCGGATGACAGGAGAAATTCCCCTTCCAGAGCAAATGAAAAGGACAAAACACACGCACGGGCAAACACACACACACATACCAAAACAAGACAAAACAGAAAACACTTCTCATGTTCTCTGCCAATGTGTATTTCTGTTCATCCATGAATTCACTGATACTTACTCAGCCACACCCAAGCTTTTTTTTTTTCCTTTTCAAATGATGGATTTTAAATTTCATTCCTGTAGACAGATCTACTGTTTCCTTAGAAAACAAGCTGTTTCTAGGCAGAACTGGGGAGAGGTGGTGCTGGTATGTGAGGGGACATCTGGAAGCCTTTGTCATTAGCCATTCCAGAACCACCAGGAGAGCTCAGTTACTCTTCACAGTTGTTTTGTTATATTCTCTACAAGAAAGGCTGTCAGTCGCAGCCTTCCGGTTGTCTGTCACAACTGGAAACATATGCAAGAGAAGGAAACCCATGCAGCTTCCAGAACAAGCACCTGTCTGGAGAAGGACAAAGTGGGAGCATCCTTCTCTCATGGCCTATGTTGACCTTGAATCATGCATCTGTGATTGATGGAGGTGGTGAGAAAGACCATTCTTTTTTATGGACTGATTTGCACAAATCAGGTTATACCCTTAGTCCCATTGGGCATGTTTTAGCCTATTAAACTTTGCGTCTCAACATATTGTTTTGTAACATATAATATACATAAGCATGAAATAAAACTAGAGTCATTATGGTTTTATTTTCTCCCACTGTTTCTCCTACAATGAAAGAAAAAGTTTAATCTTTTATTTAATTTGCATCCTTTGCTCCTCCAATCCTGTTAAATAATTCATCAGAAGGCAGTAACTTTGTGTTAAACAACATACTGTTTCCCCTTGTTGGTACTTAGTAAACTTTAGCTTGTGCAATCTGTTCTCATAAAATGAATCCCATCATTTGTTTAATCATTTTAGTCACTCTTCTTTGGATCCATTCAATTAGATTACATATTCAGGCAAGAGAAGTACTTGAGTTTAACAGTCTTCCCATATGCTATCTTGGGAAGTGGTAGACCGGGTAAAGACTTGAATCTTATATTCATGGCTCAATCATTTTGACAGACAGCCTGAATATAGTAGGTTTTGAACAAATGCTTGTGAATGAGAAATATTGAATATGGATTTATTGACAATTTATTCCCTCCCCCAAGCCTTTTACTGACATTTGGTTTCTTGGAAACTGATTTTAAATAGCAGTAAGACTTTTAATACATCTCATGTTAATATCATGGGTTTGGTTACATACCATATGTCTAGGCACAACCAATGATTCTAATAACTGCTTGTGTAGTTTATGATGCAGCTATAAGCCATGCTTATACTGAACTGACAACGTTGACAACATGAATAAAGCAATGAAGAATAAACAAAGAAAGCGGCAAGAATTTCCCCAAAAGTCATAAAATATATGCACATAAATGTGTAATAAAATAGTAGACTTTATTATTCACAAGATTTGTTTCTACTTTAAAACTTTTAAGAGTGAAATTTAACATTTTATAAACTCTTAATATAATAAAATTCCCGGTTAAAATTACAATTGTTCTAGAGAATTTGATACTTGGACCTTAAATAATACATTTTTTTAAAAACAATGCATTTTATTGATTTTTTACAGAGAGGAAGGGAGAGGGATAGAGAGTTAGAAACATCGATGAGAGAGAAACATCGATCAGCTGCCTCCTGCACACTCCCCACTGGGGATGTGCCTGCAGCCAAGGTACATGCCCTTGACCAGAATCAAACCCGGGACCCTTGAGTCCGCAGGCCGATGCTCTATCCACTGAGCCAAACCAGTTAGGTCTAAATAATACATTTTTAATCAATATTTTAAAGAACAAATTATAAATCATTCTGAGGCGAAAAATTGTATAAACCTCATAAAAGACACAAAGCATATCAGAAGAAAGGATATTGCATTTAGCATATCCTGTTGCTGACTCTAAACAGAATGTGAGGCAATGTGTTAAATAAGAAGTCTACCAGGAATATGGACCATGATGAAAGGAGATTTTATAAAAAAACAAACTTAGTTTTATTCATGTATCTTCTCTAATCATTTCACATTTATTTAAAAATGATATATAATATGTATGGGCTACATTACGTATTTTACTTTAACAGAAATGAAAGTAGGAAGTCTCAAGGGAGATATAAAGGGTAAGTGTATATATTTGTGGATCAAGTCCTCTCTATCAGAGGTTGGGGGCCACTGGTTAGTCTGCTGCCTGTTTTGTAAAGGAAGTTGCATTGAAACACAGCCATAGGAATTTGTTTACGTATTTTCTATGGCTGCTGTCATCCTCCAATGACAGCGTTAAGTACTCGCAATGGAGACCACATGACTCACAAAGCTTAAAATATTTACTACATGGCCTATACCAAAACAGTTTGATGGTGTTCTTGATTAAAAAAAACAAACACACCCAGGTTTTCAATCAATGTATCTCTCTCACATTGATGCTTCTCTCTCTCTGTATCTCCCCTCCCTTCCACTCTCTCTAAAAATCAATGAAAAAATATCTTTGGGTGAGGATTAACAAAAAAACAAACAAAAACAAATATAAACAACAAAATAAAAAAACCCAGGTTTATTTTTAATTTATTTTTTAATTAAAAACATTTAACTACAGTTGACATTCAATGTTAGATTGGTTTCAGGTGTACAGCATAGTGGTAGACATTTACATAACTTACAAAGTGATCCCCTGGTAAGTCTAGTACTCAGCTGTCACCATATATAGTTACTAGAAGCCCAATGCACAAAATTCGTGCAAGAGTAGGCCTTCCCTCCCCCGGCTGCCAGCACCGACTTCACTCCGGCACCTGGGACTGGGGCTTTTCTCCAGCCACTGGTGGGCACCTGGGACCCGGGCTTCCCTCGCAGGCCCGGCTTTGGTTGTCCGGTCTAATTAGCATATTATGCTTTTATTATTATAGGTTACAATATTCCCTACGCTGTGCTTTACTACCAGTTGTACATCTTAATTCCTTCACCTTTTATTACCCATCCTCCAACCACTCCCTCCCATTTGACAACCATCAACTTGTTCTCTGTATCTATGAGTTTGTTTGTCTTGTTTGTTTATTTATTTATTTACTTTTAGATTTCACATATAAATGAAGTCATATGGTATTTGTCTTTCTCTGTCTGATTTATTTCACCTAGCATAATACTCTCTAGGTACATCCATGTTGTCACAAATGGTAAGATTTCATTCTTTTTTTATGGCTGAGTAATATTCCATTGTATATATGTACCACCTCTTCTTTATCCAATCATATATTGATGGGCACTTAGTAAGTTACTTCCAAATCTTGGCTATTGTAAATAATGCTTCAGTGAACAGGGTGTGTATATCTTTTTGAATTTGTGTTTGGATGAATACCCAGAAGTGGGATCGCTGGGTCATATGGTAGTTCTATTTTTAATTTTGGGAGGAACTTCCATCTGTTTTCCATAGTGGCTGCAGTAATTAGCAATTCCACTAACAGTGCACAAGGGTTCCCTTTCCTCAGATTTATTCTTAAAGTCACATGTGCATGTTAATTATATTTCAATAGTTTCTTTTAAACATTTTTTTACCTTCAAGGGTTTTTTTCTTTCTCTTTGAAAAACTGAGAAAAAGCCGAAACCGGTTTGGCTCAGTGGATAGAGCATCGGCCTGCGGACTGAAAGGTCCCGGGTTTGATTCCGGTCAAGGGCATGTATCTGGGTTGCAGGCACATCCCCAATAGGGGGTGTGCAGGAGGCAGCTGATCGATGTTTCTCTCTCATCGATGTTTCTGACTCTCTATCTCTCTCCCTTCCTCTCTGTAAAAAATCAATAAAACATATTTTAAAAAAAAAACTGAGAAAAAAAAGCAAATTAACAATTTTTGAAGAAGATGAGAAAATATATGAAATACATATTGGTCTCAAATTCTTTATAAACATCATTCTAAAGTTTTTCCTATTTCCTCATATCTTCAGTTATCACCAACTTTCTACAGATGAAGGACCATGATTATTAAAAATATATTTTTATTGATTTTCAGAGAGAAAGGGAGAGTGAGAGAAAGAGAGATAGAAACGTCAATGATGAGAGAGAATTATTGATTGGCTGCCTCCTGTATGGACCCCATGTGCCCTAACCAGGAATTGATCCGTGACCTCTTGCCTGGTTCATAGTTTGACACTCAACTACTGAGTCACACTGGGTGGGTGAAAAACCATTATTGCTTTTATCTGAAGTCTTCAGTGTTTAGGAATACTAAATATATGATATCAAACACCACTCCTAAAAACTATAAACCACCTGTGCCTCCTAAATTAGATTGACAATTTGATTTTTTTGCAAGTGGTCAAATAAATTCCTCATTCACATCAGACAATTTCAGACCAAGAAATAAGACCAAAAGAGTTTTCTTTATCCTGTGTGACATCAGATAGGTTCTCACAAATGCAAAAGGACAAGGGTTATTGAAGTTTCCTCATGTTATTTCTGTATATATTTATGTTTTCTTAGGTGCTGAATTTTTTTTAAAGTATGAATTCCCTCCCATCTGGTCCTTCTGATTGAGAGTATGGACTTTGTCCAGCCTATAGGACAGCGGTTCTCAACCTGTGGGTCGCGACCCCTTTGGCGGTCGAATGACCCTTTCACAGGGGTCGCCTAAGACCATCCTGCATATCAGATATTTACATTATGATTCATAACAGTAGCAATATTACAGTTATGAAGTAGCAACAAAAATAATTTCATGGTGGGGTTACAACATGAGGAACTGTGTTTAAAGGGCCAGAAGGTTGAGAACCACTGCTATAGGAGTTCAGATCCTCGTTTGTCCACTTACTAAGCTGTGGAGTGTCAGCAAGACACTTAAGGGTTCTGTTAGCCCATCTGTAAAATGGGAGTATTAATAGTAGTACCTCATTGATTTTTGGGAAATTAAATGAGTTAGTACCTGTGAAGCACTTAGAAGTTCATTTGTATGCACTAACCACATAAGTGTATACTATTTTCCCTACTACAATAATGTAGCAGTGCTAAATACTTATAAATTTTGTAAAGCTTTTGTTGTAATTACAAACTTTTACAAGTAGAACAGAGGAAGCAGTGTGGACATTCCAGCTTTATCTAGGTCACAGTTCAAAGTGAAGGTATTGATACACATTGTCTTGGCACAAGGACTTTCATTGAAGAAGCTCAATTAATGAGTCAAAGAAAATTATTTTTGAAAAATTTTTCATTTCTTTTTCTAAAGTATGTTTGCTTAATAAAGACATATTACTTTAAAATGTATGATGACAACAGCAGTTTATTTATGATGTTACATAAAACATACCAATGGAAATGAGATATATACCGTTTAGATTATCACCCACCTATCCTTATTATAGCCAGTATATAATGGAAACCAATTTTTCAAATGAGCTTAGGCCTTATTATTCTAGTGTCTAATATACTTATTAGATTTTTGTTTTATTTTGCATATATAGATTACAATTCTCTCTGTTTTACAGAATAAAATTATTCATAAGTTATCTAGAATCAGGTAGAAGATACAACTTATCTTTAATTCTGTCTTTTATCTAGGAGGAAATGTGGTGGGATTATTGTGTTTAGCTTGTGAATTATTCTTTCTTTTTTTCTTTTGAGCTTTCAAATCTGTTTTTATTTTACAAATGAAGAGTCACATTCTGCTTAAAAATTCAAGAGGCGTTTTTCCAAGACACAAACAAGGGAAGTAAAGAGAGACAATGAAGGAAGATCACCAGGAGGTTCAGAGATTACAATTTCTTCTTAAAACACTATTTAAAATTATGGGTAACATTCATGTCCATCCATACAAACAGGCGAGAATAATGGATGGTGCAAAACTCAGACACTTTCCAGACTGTTTTCTCAGAGTTTCTATTGTGCCCTTCCCTTCCACATTCTTTTTTTTTTTTTTTTTTTTTACTGAAATACAATTTTATTGATTCTAAATGAAGACGAATGAGAACGACAGTAACAAACAAGGCTTCACCACTGAATATTGTGGTGCAAGTGCAGCATTCTTATAGTTGAAACTCAATAAGGAAACAATTGCATTCCAAAACAGCTAAATATGTGGGTCCAAAAAAATGAAGGAATTTTTTGGCTTCCA
>NW_006285797.1:310196-314253 GCF_000327345.1 Myotis davidii
ACAGCAATGGCTGATCCTCAGTCCTACGCTAAGAGGCCCCAAGTTTCAGTGTCCCGGTAATCACTGCCAGCACCTCTGAGAGAAAGCCGCCCTCGCATTCCAACGGGTGCCAGACAGTCCAGTTTCCCCCCATATGAGTCTGGGTCCCCAGAGACTCGCCTGAAACTGGAGATTGGAGTTCAGAGCCCTCGGGAGCTTGAGACTCCCTCCGGATTCCAAAAGACCGCCGCGTCCTCGGGTGCCAGCCCCTTTCCGCGCGCGCGAGCCCCGTACCTCTGCGCTTCTCTCCTGCAGCTTCTCTGGGTCTCAGTGTGCCTTTCCTTCCTTCTAGTTGTAGAGTTTACAGTCAGCCAGGCTTCCTATGGTTCTGGATGAAGTCCGTATTGTTTCTCTGAGGTATTAATCAATTGTTGTGAGCGGCATTAATTTCCCGGTGTTTATCTCTGCCGCCATCTTAGTTTCTCTCCCCCTTCCACATTCTTTATGTATGAAGTGCTCCATGTGAATTATTCTGAATTGAGCAACCCTGGACTGATTCTCAACAAACCTGAAATAGGTGTTAATAATATAGATTATGTTCTGAAATCAGCAATCTAGTCAGAGAACATCTAAGTGTTTGGTATATAAATTGTGTGAAGGGTTCTGACTTTACCTACAAAAGAACCATGAATATAAATTGTTATTTATGGGTGAAGATGTCTGACAGTAGATGTTTCAGTCCTTTATCTAATAGAAAGGAAGCAGTCATGTTAGCTTCAGTGGCTGCGCTGATTGACATGAGCGTAGCGGATATCACTTGACGCTAAGCCATCATAAAAATTTGATTTAGGACGGCATACGAGACTATATGTTCTTTGGCAATACATACTTAATTCTTATAATCGAAGTCTGGGCATTTTTTCCCAGATAATAAATTTAATCTCTCCCAGACATCATTCACTCATTCAACAGAAGTATATTGATCTCTTACTGTGAAACAGGCAGTGTTCCAGGTGCTTGAGTTACAAAACAGAATCAGAACTCTCTAGCCAGTGGCTCTCAACCTTGGCTGCACATTAGAATCACCTGGGAATCTTTAAAGTCCTGACTTCTGGGCCTCATCCTTTGGAAATTCTGCTTCTTTGTTATGGGGTGAGGCCACAACATTAGTAACAAAGAAACAGAACTTCCGGAGGATGAGGCCCAGAAATCAGGATTTTAAAAAGATTCCCAGGTGATTCTAATGTGCAGCCAAGGTTGAGAACCACTGCTCTAGGCATTCATAGCTTAGGTGGGAGATATAAAGACAGGTAAAAAACAGTACAACATGGTAAGCACTGTGTAAAGTTTTGTGAAAGCCAGAGGATAGAGTGACTAACTGTATATTAAGAAATTAAATGACATTAAAAAAAGAAAGAAAAAAATCAAATAAATATAATATTAGCACTTTTTGAAGAAATAATATAAACAATTCATGTCCCTCCTTCCATTTTCATGTTTATTAAAGTTATATATGGCCCAGCTGGTGTGGCTCAGTGGTTGAGCATTGACCTGCGAACCAGGAGGTTGTGGCTCCATTTCCAGTTAGGGCACATGCCCAGGTTGTGGGCGTTACCTCCAGTGGGGGCCTACAGGAGGCAGCCAATCAATAATTCTCTCTCATCATTGATGTTTCTCTCTCTCTCCCTCTCTCTCTCTCTCTCTCTCTCTCTCTCTCTCTCTCCTCTTTGAAATCAATAAAAATATATTTAAAAAATTAAAGTTATATTTGCTTATAGTTTAAAGAGTCAAATTTCCTCACTCTACCACCATTCCCACTCCCCCCCGCCCAAGGCAACTCATTCTCAATTTCTTTAGCTGTATTTCTTTGTTTTAACTCAATATCTCTAAAAATTATACTACATTACTATCATTGACTTTTCACATTGAATTAATGAGGCTTTAACATGTTTTCCTCCCTCTTCCTTGAATGCACATGCACACTTTCAATTATCCTAATCCTCCTAATAAAATAATATTGTAATCTTAATGTGATCAATATTTAGTATTTACATTGTTATGATTATGTAAAGCTATTCACAGTTGAGCCATGTAGTATTATTATATTATTATTTTTCCTTGCCCAAGTCATATTTTGGTTTCCATGGAGTTAAAAATTACCTTTTATCCAGTTACTTAGTATCCTATGTATATATTAGAAAGTTAATCTCAATTATTCCCCAAACATTCCAACATAAGAGTTATTTTATTAACTTATTTTTCTTGAAAAATATTTTTTGGGCCTTTTGTCCTGAAAATACCTGACTACTTTTCTTTTAGTATTCAGCTATTGTTCTCAGATTCCACTTTATCAATTTCTGAGGGATTCTCTTTAATCTCCCCATGTTAGACCTCCTGGTACTTGGATCTTTGGCTTTTCTTTGTATTAGTTTCCTATTTTGGAGAACCGTATTCTTCATTAGTTTTCTGAGAAAGGGTTTAGGAGTGGTATGTGAAATCTCTCTCTCTTTTTACTTGATTGAAAGTTTTGACTCAGTATAGAATTATGTGCTACGTATTTTCCCACAGGATTTTGAAAACTTTTCTCTGTTGTCTTCCAGCTTCCAGCTTCCAGTGTTGACATTAAGAAGTCTGAGTTCATTCTGATTCCTCACTCATTGTATGGGTTAGTGTTCTAAGATTTTAAGATGGCAAACCTTGATGTGGATTAATTGTAATCTTTTCAGTTTGGCACTCAATGTACCCTTGTGTCCTGGAAACTTGTGACCTTCAATTCTGGGAAATTAATGCATTTGAATATTTTCTCCCCTTTATTTTTTCTCTCATATTTGTCTGAAACTCCTATTATTCATATGTTGGATCTCCTAGACTGGACTTTTGTTTTCTTTTCTTGTTTAATCTCTTATTTTGGATGTTTATTCCTTTTCTTCTTTTTTTGGGTCTTTTTTTCACTTATTTCTGGGAAGTCTGTGTTGTACACTGCATTGGTTCTTGTTTTTTGGGGGGGGTTGGGCAGTCAAAAGTTAGTGCACTTGTTAAAATCCAATACCTCTCCGCAAAGGGCTCATCCACTTTTTAAAGAAAAGTTTATAAAAATAAAGAAGCTGTTCTCCCTTAAACAATCAGGCAAAAATTTGATTAGTTAATCAAGAAAGCCAGCTGAAATAGGAAATCATAAAAAAGAGTACCTCCTTTACACATATTATTTTAAATTAAGTCATATGATTTGAATTTATTAGCCAATGTATTGATTTTGAACAATGCCTCTTTTGAACATGTATCCATTGATTTGAATCCAATATTGCCTTTTTTTTGGTATAAACTGTTATCGTAGTGCATCATATAAGAATAAGATTTTTGTAATTTTTTGTAATGAAAAATCATAAAGACCATTGTAAGGCAATCTGAAAGAATAAGCCTTAATTAATTTTCTTATTTTTTTATGATTGTATCATTTAAACTGAATTTAACAACAATTATTAGACATGTATGGCTATCGAGTCTATAGCGCGGGGGTGGGCCTGTTCCCTCTGCGTGCGCACTGGAGCAGGGCCGAGCCCAGGCGACAGCAGTCCTCCCCAGCCCAAGGACTCTGCAGCTACAGCTGTGCCCACGCTGGCGCCGGGAAGAAACAGCATTCAGGTGGCCAGTGGCCAAAGCCAGGGGCAGGGGCAGCCCCCTGCCGGCTCCCATCAGCTCTCTGTCAGCCCAGCGCACAGCTCCACTGGCTCCAGTCCTCACACTTGGCGGAGAGCTGTTAAGAAACCTGCTCCAGCACCCCCGAAACCAGGAAACCCACCTCCTGGCCAGCCCGGGGCCCAGAGCGCCCCAGGGACAGCGCAGCGGGCACCCAGCTTGTCACTGAAGCCAGCCACGGGAAGTCCCTCGGGGGCCCACCCAGCGCGGATGGCAGCCTCTCCAGCGCAGTGCCTACCGCCTCCCAAATGGTGACGGACCCATGTGAGGGTGTCAGAACCGCTTGGCAGCGTCTCTCCTGACCTGCGCTCAGACTCGGACAGCAAAGGCGTGCCCGGCCGCCTCTGGCTGGACATGGACACGGATACAGACAGCACCGCCC
>NW_006285797.1:314341-315688 GCF_000327345.1 Myotis davidii
ACATCTGCAGACCGAACAGGGGGCAGCTTTCCAGGCAGAGAGCGAGCCTGGCCCCGCAGGACTTCACCTGTCCGCCAGCGGCAGTGCTGCCACGGAAGCTGAACCACCCGCGTCTCGAGGAACTTGGCTTTCTTTACGCGGGAAAGACACCACGCCACACACACCAAGCGGACCTAGAGGAGGCAGCGCGCTTGCCACGCTCCTCCCTTCATCAGTGCGGCCCTGGCGGCCACTCGGGGTGAATCAGAAGCAGCGCGTGACTGGTCCCTTTAATAACACGTTCACTGTGCAACAGGCCTCCTCCCGGCTCCTTGGACCGTCATTCTTGCTGCAGAGTCGTTGGCATGAAGTGCAGTCTGTCTCAACCCTCATACCAGGAGCTTCGATGGTGGCTGCTGGGTCCGCCACCTCGGCCAACTGGATGTCCTGTGCCTTGTTGGATTGCCAGGATGTAGAAAGAAATGTACTGTTCTTTAAAAACTATGTAATTGCTACTTGATAAGGACCGACATTATTCTAGTTTCATGTTTAATTTGAATTAAATATAGTCTATGGTTTATATGAAATTTTTAAAAAAAGGGCCACCGGTGAAATACCACACTACTCTGATCGTTTTTCCACTGGCGGGGCGGGGCGGAGGGGGTCCGGAGGGCGAGCCCCAAGGGGCTCTCGCTTCTGGCGCAATCCGCTCCAGGGACAGGCCAGTCTATAGTATAGACTGAATCCTTCATGAATGGGATTAGGATCCTTATAAAAGAGACTTCAGAAAGCTTCCTCACCTTTTCCCCACATTGTACACAGTGAGACACTGAATCTGCTGGCACCTTCATCATGGACTTCCTCACTTCCAGAGATGTGAGAAATATATTTCTGTTGTTTATAAGATACCCAGTCTACAGGTTTTTTTGTTATAGTAGCTCAAACTAAGACATGCATTATTTTTAAATCTTTTTTAAACATCGAGATTAGTTTTAAAGAATATTCAATATATTTTTTACGGAGGAGAAACCAAGATGGCGGCATAGGTAAACACCAGAAATTGCTGCCTCACACAACCACTTCAAAAATACAACTAAAAGACAAAATGGACATCATCCAGAACCACAGAGCCTGGCTGAGTGGAAATTCTACAAAAAGAAGGAAAGAGAAAAGTGCACTGAGACTCAGAGGAGGTGCGGAAGTAAAGTGCAGAGGTATGGAGGCGCATGCAGAAAGGGCTGGCAGCTGAGGACACGGTTGTCTTTTTCAATTGGAATGGAGTCTCAAGCTCCTGACTGCTCTGAACTCCAGTTCCGTGTGAGTCTCTGGGGACCCAGACTCATACGAAAGAAACTGGACTGTCTCGCC
>NW_006285797.1:316879-318384 GCF_000327345.1 Myotis davidii
TACAAATTATGAACAACAAATACACATCTAATAACAAGTGAATCTAAAAATCAAGTGAATAAATAATCTGAAGAAGAGAATAACCTGGTGAATATAATAGAACCAGGGGCATAGTAAGGGAGTGGACTGACTATTCTCAGAGGGGAAAGGAGTGTGGGGGGTGCAGCAAGAGACTGGACAAAAATCATACACCTATGGATGAGGACAGTGGGGAGGGGGGTAAGGGCAGAGGGTGGGGTGGAAACCAGGTGGAGGGGAGCTATGGGGGGAAAAAAGAAGAACAACTGTAATAATCTGAACAGCAAAGATTTAATTAAAAAAAAGAAAAAAATATTTTTTTACATTAGTTTACATAATATTTAATTAAACTTTTATTTGCAATAACCAGTGTGACTAGAATAAGCAGTTGTGAAATAAGTACAACTGATTTTTAATAAGTATACAACTAGACTGGTGGGAGAAGAAGTTGATGGAAACTTGTTTAAAACACCTAACCTTGAGGTTTTGAGTCAGGAAGGAGTCCAGAGATAATGAGGAGAGGCTAAAGACAATTGGATTCGGAGGTTAGGGATGATGGGGCCCAGGTCCAGGGAGGACCACAGAATTAGAAAGATGCTCAGTGAGGAGGTTCATTGTAAATGAGTATCTCTGACTTAGGATGTGCATGCAACTCATGCCACTAATACACGGACAAGAGTTTTGTGATACGGAAACTCTTCTAAATGAGCAATAAATAAGGTCTAACAACTTATTAAGATCTAACTGTTTAACTGATTTGTTTGTCAGAAAAGTACCAATCCCATGTTATATGACACAACAATTTTTCCATTTCACCTTGAATATAGAATTAGGATTCATTATTAATTTAGAGGTTTAAGGAAAGAGCGTGTGGCTGTGGATGCAAACAGCATTTAGATTGCCGTGTTTTACATAAATAATGTTGATTATCTGGAAACTTCAGCTATAATTTTTTACTTTGTCTTAATTCTATAAAACAAATAGATGGGTTATTAAGTTTATAAAAGAATCAGCATTTTGATTTTGATAAAATTATGAAAAATCAACTGGGTGAATAGGTAAATAAGGCCAATTTAACTTTTTAGGTTTCAAGAGAGAAATAAAAACTTTAAAAAGACTCAGTTTTGAGAGACCTTAAAAGTGTGGTTCTGAACTCAATATCCTCCATTGACAGTTTTGTCCTGTTTCTTTGTCTCCGCATTTTTTATGCTTTCTTGATGCACCCCCTAGTGGTCTTTGTGCGCAGTCTTGTTGTAGTTAAGCCTTGATTGTTGTAGTTAATACTGGGGGGATTTGACCACCCGGCCAACTGGCTGTGAGAGTCAGCTGTGTCTGCAGTGGGAAAACTTCTGTCCTCTAGGGAGGTGCTAATCTAGCCTTTGCCTGAGGCTATCTGGCAAATGGCTTGGGTGGGGCAGGCCACACGGGATCAACAGAGCAGGTGGAGGGAGCACTTTTGGCTGCTCTCAGTCCCGTCCCCAGAGGCT
>NW_006285797.1:318404-318633 GCF_000327345.1 Myotis davidii
GTTGGGCGGGGCAGGTCACAGGGGATCAACAGAGCAGGTGAAGGGAGCAGTTTTGGCTGCTCTCAGTCCAGTCCCCAGAGGCTCTGCCTCTCAGAGTCCCAGCAACCGCTGCAAACCTTGGAGAGAAAGCTGCCCTCGCGCTCCGACCGATGCCAGACAGTCCTGCTTCTCCTGTTTGAGTCTGGGTCCCCAGAGACTCACCTGGAACTGGAGCTCAGAGCCTGCGCCT
>NW_006285797.1:318887-319797 GCF_000327345.1 Myotis davidii
GGTTCTGTCTCTAGGTTCTGTTGCCAGGTTCTGTCCAGGATCTCTTGCCATGTTCTGTCTCTAGGTTCTTCTCTAGGTTCTTTCTCTAGGTTCTGTGTCAAAAAGACTCAGTTTTGTGATTAAAAATAGAGAACAAAATGGAGAACATTATGCTAAGTGAAATAAGCCAGTCAGAGAAAGATAAGTACCATATGATTTCACTCGTATGTGGAATTTAATGAACAAACCGAACTACCAGGCAAAATAGAGACAGACTCATAGATAGAGAGCAGGCAAACAGCTCTGCTGGAAAAGGGGCGTTGAGGTGGTAGGTGGAGGGATTGAGCAAACAAAGAAAAAAACCCCAGAGAACTCGTGGATAACCAGTGTGGTGACTGTGGTATGTGTGTGTGGGGGGTCGGGGGAGGGGGTGGTGGAGGTGTAAGAGGGCATAGAGGGCATAAATGGTGATGGAAAAAATAAAACAATATAAATAAAAAGCGAAAGAATAGAGAACAAAATTTGTCAGCAATATAGCAACTGCTATAAACAGTATGTTTGAATTTAACATTTTGCTTTGATTAGAAGGAGACATGGAGGGAAAACTGAGAAGAAATTGAAATTCATCAGGTAGAAAAGAGGGACAAAGGGAATGACAGGTAGAAAGATGAACAAAGAAACAAAGGAAAAAGCAGAGTTGATTACAATCAACATAAAATAATGACTTGGCAATTGCAGAACTAGAACAAGACCTGGCCGAGTGGCTGGAGTGTTGGCCTAGCTTCCTCAGGCCTACAAATCCCGGTCAGAAATGACCAGCTATGGAGCCTGTACACTCATACATGAAAAATGCTTAGAGGATTTGATTTGATTCAGGAAAAACACCTCTTCCTTCCCACCCCTCCTTCCCCTCCCCTCCCCTCCTCCATCA
>NW_006285797.1:319866-322865 GCF_000327345.1 Myotis davidii
CGAAGCAACGATTGTTAATGGGACCATGTAGGGCAGCCTGTAGATAATTCTATGCTCATTGTGGCCAGCTAGGAAGGGCTGGGGTTTGTCAGAGACTAACATTTGGAGAATTGGAAAGGCTACAGAAAGATGGCTGCAGTTATATAATGAAGGGCCAGAATTAATTTAGAAGCCGGAAGGGACCCTGAAAAAGCAAATAAAAATGGGAATTACAAATGAGTAGATTTTTGCCACTGGTAAAAATCTGGGTCACTGACAGCTGTATTTTCCCATTTGTGCTTTTGTCTGGGACTTTGATTGCACAATTGTCTAATAATAAGCATTCATCATCCGCATCTAACAATAGATTTCATTCCAGAATACAATTGTTATATAACAAAAATTCAATGTGTTGGAGAAAAAGTCAATCAACACAGTTTCAGGCTTTGTATGCCTTTGTTTGTAGGGAGTCAGGCATAAAGGAGCATTTGTCATTCGACTTTTCTAGTGCGTTTCCAGCATACTGTGCCTTGGGCATGACACATCAGAGACTGCTGTTCATCTTTTATTACCTGCCAGTCCCCTCTGGAAAGAGCCTCCATGGAATTCATCACCTACAGTGTTTGTTTCAGGTATACATATAAATACATGCGAATGCATTGGTTGGGGATATTGTGATTTCCAAGGGCAACTTGAATAAAAAAGTGCGAGATGAATAATGAAGGGGACCTTCTGCAGGAGGTATGAAGTTAATAATTAAAATGTTATTTACCAAAATACTGACAGCAAAGCTTTCTGTTGTTGTCTGTCAGCTATTTGACTGTCAGTATGAATAAGGGCAGCATGGTTATACTTGTTTTATGTCTGCTTTGGAGAAGGTTGTGATGAAATGCTCTTCTCTACTGCACACTGAGTTTATAAAATATAATAAAAAAAACTTAATTTAGAATTTGCATTTGGAAAGCTCACTTAGTTTTAATAATCATTTCAAATAACTTCATTAGGCACTGAGTTTCAGAAGCATGAGGATGCTATAAAATTTTTATGCCTGTTTTGATTGTTATTAAGAGCATCATCTTTGTTTTTCTCAAAGTGTTTGTCTCATCCTAATAAAAATGTTTGAGGTTAAGTGATTAAAATTGAGAGCTGTGGTGGCTTAAAAAAATTAATACTCTTCCTCTCACCTTCTAAGTTCTTCTAGCTGGGCTCGTAATCAAATGAACAGAGAGATTAACAGGAGAATATCAAATTTTAATACATGCACGTAAGCATGAAAATTCCAAAATAGTGATGCAAAATTGGGTGTATATGACATTTTGGACAAAGAGAAAAGGTGAAAAAAAGGGGTATTAGTTACAAAAGTGATAATGGCTGGAGCACACTTGGCAGGCAAGTTATTGTTAGGTAACCCAGAAACAACGGAACGCAGGGCTTATCTAGCTGTCAGGCCTCTGCCTGAAGCCCTCCTGCTTGCTTAATTCAAATGAGGCTAAACTGAACCCTGGAATCTCTTTCCTGAAGCAGGTTTCTTTATCTGACTCTCTTGGGCAGGAAAAGGGGAAGGGCCAAGGTTCTTTCTGCATCTTTTTGTTGTTTGTTTCCTCTTAATAAACAGCTTAAAATCAGTATATTAAAAAGACAGCTTCAGAGTGGCAAAACGTTGGTCCCTTTCAGACCGCAGTTTCAAATGTTCAGCATTTTAAATAGGGCAGCCCACTCATCTGCTCTAGAATATATTAAAACACTCAGTTGTCAATATGTAGCATTCTCATTATGTGTAATGTATCCGAGTTCTACTCTTGTTTTTCAGACAGATTATTCTGAAAAGCTGAAACGTAGACTGGGAGGAATGCTGTGTTCAGGTCTGGGAGTGTCAGTTTTCTTTAGATGAAGTTAAGGAAATATAATGTAAGAAGCACACCTACTATGTGTATGGCACAGTGGTAGATCAATACACTGTTTGGAATAGTGTCATGCAGAGAATAGACCTGGTCCTTACAGCTTCTTCCTCTAGTGGAGAAGACCAATAAAAACCTAAGGAAACCCTGGCCAGTGCGGCTCAATTGGTTGAGCATTGTCTCATGCAACAAAAGGTCCCAGGTTCGAGTCCCTTTCAGGGCACTTGCCAGGGTTGCTGGGCTTGATCCCCAGTAGGGGGCTGGTCGGAGGCAACCAATTGATGTTTCTCTCTCACATCCATGTTTTTTTCCCCCCTCGCTCTCCCCTTCTTTATCTAATCAATAAAAACAGATGGAGAAAAAAATCTAAGGAAGAATGAGGTCACTGACATGTATACTGAGTATAAGCAGTGTGCTTTGGTATGGAGACAAGAATAAGTGCACTTGCTATGAAAAAAGTGGGTAACTATGTGAAGAAGGGATTCACTGGAGTGATAAGCTGTGGCTTATCAAGTAGTGACCTATCATTGTCAGAGGCATCAAATGATGCGTATGTTTGTGTAAGACAAGCAATTTATCTGAAAGCAAATTTGTAGCTGTAAATGACGGCTTAGAGAAAGAGAGTAATTAGTATGTACATCATCAGCTTTTTGAAATTTTGGTTTCTAATTAAATCGCAGTAAGTTTTGTTACTCCTGAGCTTATGGTAGAACTGTATTTTCTCCCCGACCCCCATGCAGTTTTAGCGAAGGATTCCAGGCGACCCAGCTTTTGCAAAAACTCTTAAGAGTCATGCTATCTCCAGATCAGTCTAGATCAGTGGTTCCCAACATGGGGCACAAGTCCCACGGGGGAGAGGGGATTTGATTTTTAAGGGGGGGAGGCAATTAGAGAATGAGATATTAACAGTGAATTTTTTGCATTTCTTATGGTTCTAGGGGCCTCATATACAGTTTATAAATATATATTGTGACATATTTATGCATTTCAGTCCTCCATCATATGTTTTGAAACTTTATTTGCTATTTTTTCATGTTACTTCATATGATTTTTAACAATTTCTTAGTGATTTCTTCCTCAGTACTTCAACTGTCCTTTTGTTTTTTTTTCTTTTTCAAAGAA
>NW_006285797.1:323092-323828 GCF_000327345.1 Myotis davidii
GTAATTTGAGCAGCAGCAG
Source organism: Myotis davidii (assembly GCF_000327345.1). Classification (NCBI taxonomy): domain Eukaryota; kingdom Metazoa; phylum Chordata; class Mammalia; order Chiroptera; family Vespertilionidae; genus Myotis; species Myotis davidii. Next base: position 323,112 of record NW_006285797.1, read on the forward strand.
CATGAGCTGAACTGCAAAAACACGGCAGCTGAACAAAGGCTCAATGGATTCAGAAGGGCAGATAGTGTGTGTGAAGAGAATCCGCTAGGATGATCACTTCCCAAGCAGAACAAATTCATCGGCAAAAATCTCCCATAAAAACGAGCAGTTATTAATCTTAGATTTGGTATTTCAATACAGACTATTTTACTGAGCTTCCCTATGCAAAGCAATGTCATAAAGTCATGCATTCAGCCAAATTCTTAGCAGTGCTGAACGGTTAATAGATTAAAAAACACATTGTTATCACCAAAAATAGACCTTATGGGTGTATGAGATTGTGAAATTGAGGGAGATGGCAATGTATCATAATAATTAAAATCTATTTATCAAAAGCCTTGTGTGTGGCACTGAGCTAGCTGATATGTCAAGCAAGTTGGGTAAGATCTGTTCTCTGCCCTGTAGATGCTTATGACTCATCCAGAAAACACCTGCACAGGTAGACACAGAGAGCTGATGCTTCCACAGTGCAGGGGGAACGGATGCCACCTGGGGTGAGACCAGAGGTCCATCCTGCTCTGCAGCCTGTATCTGTCTGTGTGCCAGAGCACTAATGCAGCTCTGTGGGAGGCTATGGCCCCAACTTACCCTACTTTCCCTGCTTTATGCTATTTTCTGTGCAACTCTATAAAAACTTCCCGATTCTATTTTTATATTATGAATGTGTTTTGTCTTTTA
>NW_006285797.1:324029-326883 GCF_000327345.1 Myotis davidii
TAAAATATTCTTTTTAATGAAGCCCAGTATTTCTATCTGCAGCAGCCCATTAGTTGATCTCTTTACCGACAATTCTGTTTTTGGATCTTATTCCACAGAACCCATTCTCATAAATATATATTCCATACTTTATGTATATTTAAAAATTTCTGCAATATCTTAACCAGTGTCACCCCAATAAATTCAATAGAAACTAAAAAAGGAAAAAAATTTGCAAGTCTTCCTTACCTTTGAAGTATATTTGTTGCTTTTCTGCCTATCCACAAAGCTTTCAGAAATCACTTTGTTCCTCTCTATACAAGATAAATATAATTTAGCTGCAAAATCTTAATTTCCCTGAAAAGAAAATAAGGATTTATTATTCAATTTACTGATGAAAATGCTAAATAAGACCAGGGATAATACCAAGCTCAGGGAATTCACCAAATTTTTAGCATCCTTTGTTATTTAGCTTCATCTTATGTAAATAACATGGTGCTATATCTGTAGAAAATAAATCTTTTCTCTTTTGTGAAACGGCTGGTCAGGCACATTTTCAGATACAGAATGTTCTGTGGCAGACTTTGCATGGCCTTGCCCCAGAGGTGGGATTTGCCCTGGGCTTGGTGCTGCTACTGTGTATTTTACCATCTTGCTGGGATGGACGAGGGATCTATCCCACCATTTACCATGTGGCACTTCTTTCACACAGAGGCTCTTAGTAATGATAGCTTCTCAATAATTCTCGGATGGATGTGGATATATAGGTGGAGCAGCGTCCCACCTAATCTCCCAGCTTGGACCTAGGCTATTTTATGATAAAAGTGCTGGCATCTCTGGTGGGAGAACTGGAAACTGCTTGAGAATGAGAAACATGACACTTTTCCAAGTAGCCCATCCTTTTAATTTCATTTCTTAATGTTTAGAAAATTCTCTTGAAATATCATTATATTAAGTAAAATTCTGATTTTCTGTAACTTCCAAGAATTTTATCTGTATTTTCCTTGTGTGTTTAGTTTCACCCCAAAGGACATAGATTCCACTGAATGCTAAATTGAAGTGTAAAGTTAAAAGACAAAGGAGTTGCATTTCCTGCTGCATTTTATATAAAACTGCCCTGCATTTAGTATTCCTAAAGGTAACATCTTTAGTTTTCAGTGTTTTGTTGTCTGTAAAGTTTGTAAGTAGCATGAAGAATGAAAGAAGAGTTTCAAACCATCCATTTGGATTCTGTACTTTCTAGGTGTGAAATTCGGTGAGTTACCACATCTTGGTTCTGGCAGTACCTTCCTCATTTATACAACACATGCTAACACACCTTTCTATTTTTATTTTTAAAAAAATCATTTATATAACACATGCTAACACACCTTTTTAAAAAAATTATGTATTATATTATGTTCCATGAAACAGCAAGTAATTCACCTCTAGCTATCCTAAAGCATCTAGTATTCTAGGTATTCATTTGTTGAATAAATGCAAGTAGAGTAGTCCCAGTAAGTCACTTGTCAATAAGAGGTGTGCATGTACTATAAATATTCTCTTCAATTTCTGTTTTTGGTGTATTTTAAAATGTGTGTGGTCCCAATCAGTATCGACACAGTAAATATTTACTAAAAACAACTATTAAAGAATTTATATTAGAAAATGAGCCATTACAAGAATTATTTATAGTAATAAGAATCAACTCTTTCTGAAAATATTTACTTGTCAAAAACCTAAAGGTTATAGGAAAATAAAGAACTTTTATTATTTTATTTTTAGTTTTCCATTTTACTTTATGAGTTTCTGTAGCTTTTAATTTTTTTTTCAATGAGGATTATTACATTTGTAATAAAGAACAAAGAAAAACAAAAATCTTCAGAGATTCTATGTATTCAGATGGAGCCTCTTAAAATGCAATAGACTTTAAGGATTACAATTCTTTAAAAATATACAGATGAAGATCTAGCTTTCAGGATAAATAGCTCTGTGGGTTACGGGTCCCTAAGAATATCTTCATTTTCTGTAAGTTGGAAATTGGTGGCCTTTTGGGTCCTTGTGCATAATGATCTCAGAGATTTCCTAATTTTTGTATGAGACTAAAGGGATTTTGCAGAAACAGTTTGGTTGAATCACTTACTAGGCCATAAATAAGTGTTCTATGTTTTCAAATAAGCTCCAAATCATGTTTACTTATCTCGCGGATTGTAAACTTTAAAGTCTCCAGTTCCTGTGGGACACTCAACATTTTTGTTTCTTGAGTTGGCTCTTTCTCATTCTCTGCTATGACTATGTCAAACCAGTTCCATCCTCCTTAAAAACTTTAGTTTTTCATGTCCCTACTGTCTGAGGCTTTTCTACCTGAAAGACGAAATTGAAGGCTCCAGAACTGTCTACCTTTCTTGTCCACCACTTAAGTGACCTTAATCATCCTGAGGCTCAGTTATGTTATTTGAAAAGTGATCATTTAATGTTGACAATTTCCTTTTTGCTAATTTCCCTCTTCCTCCTTATTTTTCATCTTCCTTCCTCTTTCTTCTAACATAATAATCTCAAATATTTATGTGCCTAAAGACACAAATTCAAATCATGTGAGGTAAACTTGCTAATAATTCAAGGACAAATAGACCAACCTACAATTATATTGACATATCAATACATCCTTTAAATGATTAACAATACAAGTAGCAGAAAATCAGAAATGACACAGAAGATTGGTACAACACTATTAACCAGTCTGACTTAATTGACATTTATAGAGCACTCCACACAACATCAGAAAGTGCTGGGGTCCAACCCCAGCAGGTCCAGGGGTCCCCAAAGGTGTGGACGGAGTCGGCGAAGAAGAAATGACATGGAGACAGCGCCAGGTTCTGTAGCCGGGTTCTTCAGC
>NW_006285797.1:327107-351135 GCF_000327345.1 Myotis davidii
AGTTCTCCAGGTTCTCCAGCCAAGTTCTCCAGGTTCTCCAGCCAGGTTCTGTAGCCATGTTCCCTCGCTAGGTTCTCCAGCCAGGTTCTGTCCAGGTTCTCCAGCCAGGTTCAGTCACCAGGTTCTAGTCAGGTTCTCTTGCCATGTTCTATCCAGGTTCCATAGCCAGGTTCTGTCTCTAGGTTCTTTGGCCAGGTTCAGTAGCCAGCATTTCCAGCCAAGTTCTGTCTAGGTTCTGTTCTAAATGAAATTTCTAATAGGAGACTAAACAGTTTACCAATTGTGATGAAAAAGACAATAATTATGACTTATTTTAACAGGCTACAAAGTTTAATAAGAGATCTACTTTCACTGGGGATTTAAGAAAATTAATCATCTTCGAATAGGGTGGCTATACCAAATTGTCCAGAGAGTTGGGTTAATTTTGAGGGGTGGTCAGAGAGTAGATAATCAAAAATAGCCTGGACAAGAAGGAAACAATGTTGGCCACAGAAATGATAAAACCAGCTTTGTCAAGATGGAGATAGAGTTTGTGGGTGAAAATAACCAGTTATGGAGCCCGGAGAGATTGGTGAGGCTGGGTTATGCAGCATCTCAGGTAATACTAATTCGAATTTTTCCAGAAGGTGCTGGGAAATTGTGTAAGTGTTCTAAGCAAAGAAATAACAAGACCAAAATTATGATTTAGAGCAGTAACTCAGGAAGTAGTCTAGACTCTAGCAGGGGTGGGCAAACTTTTTGACTCGAGGGCCACAATGGGTTCTTAAACTGGACCGGAGGGCCAGAACAAAAGCATGGATGGAGTGTTTGTGTGAACTAATATAAATTCAAAGTAAACATCATTACATAAAAGGGTATGGTCTTTTTTTTTTAGTTTTATTCATTTCAAACGGGCCGGATCCGGCCTGCGGGCTGTAGTTTGCCCACGGCTGCTAGAGGATAGCAGAATGGGCACACTGAAAGTAGGGAGAACAGTTTGGTAATGGCTATGTTAATCCAGGTGAGAAAATGGGAAGTGGCAGCACTCAATTTTACTAGTAAATGGTGAGTTCACTGAACAGAATAATCACAATGTATTTAACTCATCCTACTTTAATCTATGCTGCTTTCAAGTCTTCACTATTATAACAGAGGTGCACTGGACATACATGTAACTTTACATATTTTGAATTATTTTTCCCAGACCAGGTTGCCAGAGTAAGAATAGGAGTTAGTAGGCATGGATACTTTTAGATCAGTTGATGCAAGTTTATGATATGCTCTTTGAAAGATCTCTTCTGTGAATATTTTAAATACATTTTCCTCCCATTTTCTTTGAAGAATATACTTTAAGAAAACTGAAGACACATTCTTTTCAGTTTGACATATTCTTTTGATAATCATTAATCCCTTTCCCCCCATTATTTCTAACAGAGATGAAAACTTGTGAGATTTTCTTGGCTTGCTTTCTTTTTTGTGCACCTTTATCTTGAACAAAATCAAAGTGTATGAAGGATTATACCTCAGACGATAGCCAGTATATAGGGGTCAAAACAAAGTTGTTGTTTTTTTTTTTAAGTATTGGCATTAAAAAGCTAACTGTTAGAGAAAATTAAAAGTAAATGAATAAAATCAGTGATATTTAGAATGTAAATAACACTGGTTACTTTATTAAAAGGAAAGTTATTAGGTCAAATTAGGGTTTATATTTAATGCCTGGCAGAATCCCTTTAGGTTAAGCCTCTTTCAGTTAATTTGATCAAATCATGGATTTGAAATGCAAAATGACAACCTTATATTAACCCAGTGATGGCGAACCTCTGACATGCAAACTCATTTTTTGGTTGATTTTTCTTTGTTAAATGGCATTTAAATATATAAAATAAATATCAAAAATATAAATCTTTGTTTTACTATGGCTGCAAATATCAAAAAATTTCTATATGTGACACGGCACCAGAGTTAAGTTAGGGTTTTTCAAAATGCTGACAAGCCGAGCTCAAAAGGTTCGCCATCACTGTATTAACCCATATAAGCAACTTTCAAAAGAAACACTATGATGAGAAAAACATGAATTATGAAAATATTTTGTAATAGAGAACATTCTGTAAGGTCACTCCTGTGTATGAGACAACGGAGCCATGTGATGGAATGATAGCAGACACATTTCTGAAGTGGGAAAAGCTTCTCTGGTGGAAATGTCAAAAGAAATCAGAATCAACCTGTTGTAGAATTTTGAGATCATCTACATTAAGCACGAATCAGATTTGCATATTTATGCTATGCGATCAAATAAAACTGAATATCTGTGCTTATGCTCATGGTTCCTCCAACCTGGTTTACTTCATCCCTCTCTATCTTCGGCTCAGGTGCCCCCTTTTCTGGCCTCGTTTCTCTGGCTTTCTGATGACTCTATTTATAAAATATCCGACCTGTTTAAGAATAGCAGCATTTAGAGTCCAAGTACGAGAATGTTGGACACACTTCCCTCTCTGAGAACCCTTAGACTACTTGACATTACCTCACCTGAGTGATTCCTGTCATTTATTGAGTTCAGAATCTATAAATTAGAGTCTAACTCAATGGGAGTCATCTCCTGTAAGTTAGGGGCCCATGAGGTAACCTAACATAAAGTATTCTCCCAATAGAAATGCCCAGTAATGCATGGTGCCTGGGTAATAACCATCAGGACTAACATCTGTTTAGTACTTACTAGGCACCAGGCACTGCTTGTGCAGCATAAACGTGCAACCAAAAGATTTGTCAGCTGCAACTGCATTGCTGACTGCTTGAGAAACGTTTCCAAACTTATAGGTAACAGCTGCAAAGGGTCCCTCCAAACCCTCCAAACTTCTCTAGCTGTCCTACTGTTTCCCTAAGGCCCTTGGTCCTGTCTACAATCCACGCACTAAAGAGTTAACACCTGGTCCTACAAAGCTCTCTTGAATTCTGCTCTAGCCTCCCAGCACTGCGGCACCCCAGGGGGCAATCTTACTGACAGTATTCATTTAGGGAGCATTGAGTACTTGTGCTCTAGTGCCAACTGCCTGGGTTCAAATCCTAACTCTCCTACTTACAAGATATGTGATTCGGGGCAAATTAATCTTTCTTTTTTACTCAGTTTTCTTCATCTCTAAAATGGAGATGATATTGTATCTATCTCAAGGAATGGTTTTGAAATTAAATGCATCAGTATATACAGAGCATTTAGAAGAGACTTGACTCATAGTAGGTATAATAAAAGTGTTATCACCTGAGGATATTTTTCCATTGATTTTTAGAGAGAGTGTAAGGGGGAGTGACAGGCAGAGAGAAACATTAATGTGAGAGAGAAACATCAATTGGTTCCCTCCTGCATCCTCCCCAATCAGAGCCTGGATTGAACATGCAACCGAGGTATGTGCCTTTGACCAGAATTGAAGCCAGGACCCTTCAGTCTGAGGGCTGATGCTCTATCCAGTGAACCAATCTGTCCAGGGCTACAATTGTATTTTTTTTATAACTCTTTCTTGTAGAAGGATTAAAACCATCTTAACTCCCCACCAGCTTAAATTTTATCAACCCAAATAATGAGGACTATGGATAACCTGCTATGGATGAGGCAAAAGCAAAGACATAAGAACAAATAAAACAAGTTTCCTTTCATGAAGAATCCTATATAAAAGCCTAATATGCTAAGTGACTGGTCATCTGGCCATCTGTTTAACCAATCAAAGTGTAATATACTAATAATATGCTAAGGCCATTCAACCGCTCACTATGATGTGCACTGACCTCCAGGGGGCAGACAGTTGACTGGTCAACCAGTTGCTATATGTGCACTGACCACCAGGGGGCAGACACTCCAACTGGTAGGTTAGCTTGCTGCTGTGGTCCGGCCAGCAAGATGTGCCAGACATGCCCTAGAGCCCTCCCGCAGTCCATCCCCGGCTGGCCAACCTCCCGTGTCTCTCCCTGGCCCTGATGATGCATCGGTGGGGTCCCTCGACCTGGCTTGCACCCTCTTGCAATCCAGGACTCCTCAGGGGATGTTGGAGAGCCGGTTTCAGCCTGATCCCACAGGCCAGGCCTAGGGACCCCACTGGTGCACGAATTCATGCACCAGGCCTCTAGTCTTACAATAAAGTACTGTGATGGAATTAAAGGCTTCCATGTGGTAAAGAAAGTGATTCAGGTTGTTCAGGGATTAGCAAACTCAAATTCCCGGCAGATAATGAAGAGACACCATGGCCTAGATGGTGAACACCAGAGCTGACACCCCTTTCCAAGAAGGAGCCAACATGTGGCTCTAGCCAGCCATTGCCATGACAAAATGTGGCCCCAGTGATGCCAGTTTTCCAAATCTCCAAAGAATGCCAGAAATCTGGATTTTTATGTAAAATTTTATAATTTTTAAATATTGGCAATTAAACTATAAAGTAAAGAGTAAAGAAGAAAAGAAAGTGTCTCAATTACCACATAGAAGATCTCAAAAAGACTGGGATGCTGCTCAGAGTATGCAGAAGTTCTAGAGGGCTCCTGGGTAGAGTAATAGCTGTAATGACCCTAATTTTTCCCCAGCAGTGGTATCTAGAATGGTATTGAGAGATGTTGGTTGAAATATTTAACCATTAGCACAGCTAGTGAAAATAACAACAACAACAAAAATACAACTGTAAAAGAGCATATAATTGAGGAAGTTGAGTGAACAAGTTTTTATGAGCCACACAGATAATATTAGAATTGGAACTCCATAGTTCAACTGGCAGGCTGTGGTGATGTGGGAAGTTCCTTAAATAATTCCCATTCTTCCTTGGTAGTTATATGACCTTTAACAAATCACGTAACTCCAGTGGACCTATTTCTGCCTTGGCAAAAGTATAGGTAATAGCAAATGTTCCCTGCGTGTTTTGTAAGTACTAAATGAGACATGATATTGTCTGGTTATGAAATGCTTATAAAATGTTAATATACTTGCTGAGCATGATTGTTTTTATGGTAGTGATTCTAGATGAAAATACAAAGGCTCCAGAAGGACTTGCTACATAGATGAAAAGTCAGAATTAGAACCCAAACCACATGAATTCTGGCTCATAAGTGTTTTAATGAAACATCATTCATATTGTAGCTGACTGTAATTGAAAGACTAAGGAGAATAAAAATACTCCACTGGAGGCAAGATAAAACAGGGATTCCCCTAAATTTGTTTCAGTTATTATAGCTATGCCTATACTCTGATTATCCTAGTATAGAAGAGAAAGTCAAAAGACTGAACTAAAGGTATTCTTCATGTGATAAAAACTTTTGATTTGAACATCTATTATGGAGTTAGAGGCAGGCCCTATGATTTAGTTCCTGGGATTTTGCTGGTGCAATTCTCAGGTTAGTAACTAGGTGAATTGTCTTTGTTGTTTTCCTAAGAATCTTTCCTTTTTGGTCTGGATTATCTGAAGACAGGTGAATGTTACAAAAGTAAAAATTGTACCCCCTCTTTCAGTCTCCAGAAGCTGACTGGCCTTGGCTTTATTGATAAATGGGGATAACTGTGCCTCAGCAGCGACTCTGGTCATGTATTTATATAACTTGCCCCCAGATATGAAACTTCTCAGGACATGCTCTTCAAAAAAGACAAAGCTTAAAACATTTTAGAATGCAGTTTTTGACCCTGACTCTGGGACTTTTCTTTCCTCTGAAACCATAATGCTTTTGTATAATAACATTAAACATACCAGTGTCAGCTTAAAAAAGCACAACACTTCAATTTTTGTTTGTTTTAGTGTTGGTTTTTGTGTCCTGGGACTCAGGGGTGATTCTGTCCGCTGCTGGTATGAAGACCCTGAAGCTCTTCACCTCTAGCCCCTGCTGGAAATAGGCCGTGTCAAGTCTATCAAGGGATCCTTGCGAAGATTATAACTAGAGTGTAGGAGGTTTGGTTATTTTGTTTAAAAATGTTTTTCTTTACATATCAAGCCATACGACAGTTTAGGGATGACAGTTTTGCACTGTAAAACACAGTTACAGAATAGTATTTCATGAAGTGCTTTTTTTTGAAGTAAAGTAAATTTTGATTCAATAAGTTTGAGGTAAGAAAAAAGAGAGAAGAGAATCAAATCTCAGGTACTTATGCCTCTGGTCAAAGACATTAGAGATGCTAAAAAAGAAGACTTTGGGGCTGAAATGCCTTTGGCAAAATTATTTAGGAATAAATAATGTAAAATACCCCAGAGTATAAAGTTAGAATAGAAATCTTGACTAGTTGGACAAGATCTTAATTTATTTCATGATATTTCCCAAACCACATATGTAAGGTGATATAGAATATCCAGCTTGTCAGCAGAATGTTGGGCTTTGTAATTTTAAGTTATTCAATTGGATGTGGCAATGACAAAATTTACCTCATTATAAAAGTCTCTTATATTAATTTTAAAATTTAGCTCTCCAATCATCATACTTTCTTGACAACCAAATTTGGTTGTGTGCATGATCTGTTATTGGACTTTTTGTTTATTAACTATTACAGGATTCAAGAGATGAATGTAATGTGACGGAAAGCAGCAGGATGAGTAAATTAAGAAGGACAAGAAAGAAAGTCACTAAATCACATATTTCTTCAACTGAAATAGGAGAAATGGATATGTCCATCTCAAAAGGTAGTTTGTACAACTGCTCAGCTAAGAGCATGAGACACTTAATCTCAAATATCTTGCTACCATTATCTCTCAAGAATATGTCATCAATGACAATCTCTATTTGGTCCACATTTTCATAATACATTTGCTTTTCTTCTATGGAAGAAGCAAAAACAAGTAAAATTTATTTGTACAAAGTCAACATAAAAGATGGCAAATACAGGGTTACAATGTAAATATATAAAAACAATCAGCCAAAATATTCAGAATTTAAAGGGGGAAGAATGAGGAGATACAGTGGGAAAAAAAGAGAGACTATAAAAGAAGCAACACATAAGTAAGAAGAGAAGTACGTTTCTGTTCTGAGAATGAGCACAAAGATCATTACTGAAGATTTGGGAGGCCACAATAAAGGTGGGGGCACGTTTTCATACCACATGTTGGAATTCCCAGCTAGACTCTAATGGGCCTGAAACAGTGCTGAACCTAGGAGTTAAACTGGACAACAGACTCCATTTAGAACAGTGGTGTTTTCCAAGGCAGGTCAGTAGGAAAGGGCAGTGTATGGCAACAATCAAAAGCAGTTAGACTTTTTATAGATTTTTAAAATTATTTTTAAATTCTCTAGAAACATTGCACCCCCTTAAGGCCTGCAACCAGGGTGTACTATGCTCACTGCCCTTTATTTGGCATTTACCGCCTAGGAATAAATTATTTCCTCAAGCATTTCCCTCCATATCACATTGGAAGACAGCTGAAAACAATGGCAACATCCCTTAACATTCTTCTGTATTACTACAGAAAGGATCAAAGAACAAACGGTGTGTCACACATTAGGGGATACGAGCAACCCAGCTGTGGGACCTGGCTCTGATGAATCGCATCCGCAAGATGACAAGGACTCCCAGGATCATACAGCAGAGATGAAACCCTCACTCCTCAAAACATCAGCCAGGGCTCCTGGTAATGAATTCAACCCAGACTCCAGCTGTACTGGTAAGGACTCTGGGACAAACTGGCATATAGTTCCAGCCACTAGTCCTAAATGCGTATGTGAATTAGAGATAATGTGATGTTGGTTGAGGAATGCTAGCCTGGGAGTCAGAATACTTAAAATAATTTATACAGCTATCATTGATAAAAGTGCTTTATTGTTTTCTTTACACACAAGGCTGCTCATCTAGAAAATGGAAAGGTTGTAATGGATGATCTCTCAAGTCTTCTAAAAGTGAAATTCTGTTATTCTAAATTTATGACTTATTAATAGTGATATGGCTAATTCAGACTATGAATGTATTGGTTAAAAATCTCTGAGATCCAAATGACAGAAACTAGTTAAAAAGAGGTATTTTTCTCCCCATGAGGGAATCAATGTTGAAAGAATTGAACAAACAGGTTTGGAAAGTAAGGAAATAGCTGTTTTGTGACGTTAGAGGTACAGTATCCACCAAACAACGCTTACTTCTGACACTAATTGCATATTTGGGAATTCCCCCAAATTAGTTTTGATAATTCACTATAAGGACTCACAGAACTCACTGAAAGTGATTATACTCAAGGTTATGGTTTATTATTGTGAAAGAATACAGGTTAAAATCAGCCAAGAGAAGTAACTCATGGGGGGAGTGCAGGAAAGTCCTAAGCATAGAGCTTCCACTTGCCTTCTCCCAGTGGAGCCATGGACAACACTATTCTCTTGGCAACAATGTGTGAGTGTTGTAACCAGGGATGCTCACCTGAGTCTTGGTGTCCAGAACCTTTATTGGGGTCCCACAGCCAACTGGCTGTGTGACTGACCTGAGCCTTCAGTCCCGCTGAGGGTCAAGCTGATACCACATGACTCAACAATAAATGACATTGCTAGATATCCTAGTGGGGCCAGAAGCTCCCGATAAACTACTCTTGTCAGGCAGGAAATTCCGAAAGCTTAGAGATGACTTCCCAGGGACCAAAGGGAAAGGCCAGTGCTCTCCTTGGGCAAGGGGAAATTCTTTACTACACACAGGGCCTGAGGAGGAAGTAGAGCCTGGGAGTGAACGCTATCAGGACTCCATATACATTAGTTTTCTATTGCCAGCATAACAAATTACCACAAACTTAGCATCTTGAAAGAACACAATTCATTATCTCAGACTTCGGTATGTCACAAGTCTGGGTTGGCTGAGCTGGTTTCTCTTTTACAGGTTTTGCAAGGTCAAAATCAGAGTGTTGGACCTCTAGCTTCTTAGCCAGGGACTATCCACTTGCTGTTCATTGAGGTTGTTGGGAGAATGCAGTTCCTTACAGTTGCAGGACTGAAGTTCCTATTTCCTTGCTGGCTGCCAACTGGGGTGGCTCTTAGCTCCTAGAATCCTTTCTCTGTTTCTATATCTCTCAGCCAGCAATGCCTCAAATCCTTCTCATGTCTGGAATCTCTCTGAATTCCCCTTCTTCCGCAAAATAAATTTTTTTTTCTGCCTACAATTAGAGAAAGTTCTCTGCCTTTAAGGGCCAACATGGATAATCCATAACAATATTAATTTTTAAGGTTTGTACATAACCTTAATAACATCTGCAAAGTCCATTCTGCCATACAGTTTGATGTAATCTACAGGTTCCAGGGTTTAGAGTCTGAAAGTCTTTGGGAGACCCATCACACTATCTCCCACTCTGCATTTCTCTGTGCTTTTTGGTTTCATGAATTTCTCCATGAAAAGCATGAGCACTGACAGCCCCTAAGCGTCAGGGATTATCAACACAAGTGCTACAGGGGCCAGGCAAATAATACAAATGCATGAGGAGGGCTGATAAAAGAAAACAGGAAGTGGTGCTGGCTTTGAGAAACTAGAGTAGAGGGTGACAAATGATAGCCCAAGGGCCAAATTAGCTTGCGAGCTGGTTTTTGTAAAGAATCTTTATGTATCGTCTATGGCTGTTTTTGTGCTACAATGGCATAGTTGAGTAGTTGGATACCATTTGGCCTGCAAAGTTGTAAATATTTGCTATCTGGCTTTTTATAGAAGGTATTTGTCAATCCATGAATTAGAGCATGCATGCACCATTCCAGGCTACCTCAGAGCTCCAGCCAATGGTTGCTATGAAGACATATCCATCTAGTATTTCAAATCTAGTTTTATCAAGAAAAGCTTGAGCTCAAAATCTTTATATGAAATTTTCTGATATTTGAGTGTCATCTCATTCAAAATATTTTTCAAACATTGGGAAGACTAATTCGAAAACATCTGCCAGCCACATTGGCTCTTCCACAGCAATTTGTAACCTTCAGCCAAAAAAGGGGGATGGAATTTTTCATTGCTTAGTCTCGAGTCAAAAACTCTGAGGAAAGAATTTTGTGTCATGAGCGGTCTCTGCACAAATCAGCAAGGTGCTTGGGTACCATTACTGACATAATTTAGTTAATTCAGAAGCTCCCTCTCTGGCCCCAGGCAGGATGAAGTTTTTAAAGCCCTAAGCACCAAAAAGTTTACAAACCCAAACAAAACACATTCATGTGTATTTTAAATTAATTTAAAATTAAACATAAAAAAATAACCCCCCAAATAAGTGCAAGGAATTTCAACATTGTATTTTCTTCTCTATAATACTTACTCTGAATTTTCATATGTATATGAAAAGTTCCTCCCTCTCCCCCACCCACTTTTCTACATTTTATTGTTTCTGTCCCTGCTTTGTACCAGGTTATTCTGCCACCTGGGCTTTTCAGCACTGCGGGGCTAGCACGAAGGTGGGGTACATTTGCACTAGCAGGGTGGCTCTCAGAGGGGACATGTGGATAAAGAGGAGCAGGCCCTGGGAAGGGAGCCTGGCAGATTATCCCCGGCATTCCATAAGCTGAATGCTTATAGAGTGCACTTTCTGAATTAATATTTCTGAAAGCCCACATGCCTAGCTAATCTGCCTTTTGTAAGTGACTATGGCTTGCTCACTACAACTGAACTATGTCCTTGTTGTCACTGAACACAGCCTTCTAGTTGCTACAGAGCTTGGAGGTTTTATGTTTTTTTGTATGTATTTTCTGATTTCTTCCCCCTAAACATTCACACTGGTAAAATTTCCTCTAAAAAGCACAGTGATTTAATTTATTAGTCCTCTGAGGGGATGAAAAAGGAGAACACCTCCCAGGAACCACACTGTAAGAAAAACAAATGAGACCTTGAACTAGCAATTATCTGCCTGCTATTCATCATGGTCATCTGGGAAGGGCTGACCAAAAGGTTTAATTGTAACTAACAAGTATGATTTATTTGAAGAAAAGAAATTCAGACAATGATGCAGCAAGATTAGTTACTGCCTTGAAAATGAAATTAGGTTGGATAGGGTTCTCATAGTTGGTGAAAGAAATGAACTTTCAAATGAAAAATGGATACTTAGGAAACATGCCAAAATATGTGGTCAATTTTTGCCTCTTAATTAGACAAGGTCAAATCACACAGCATGTACTGATGAATGAATGAATGAATTAATTGACTCACACACCTGCTTATGAAAGCCATCCAGTGCCTATGATATGCCTGTACTGCTACAGGTACTAGGGTTACAGCAGCAGGTAAACCTCAGCCCCTGGTTTCTTGGAGCTGACATGCAAGTGGGAAAGACAGGCAGTAACATGTGTCATACAATATGCAGGTGGTGATGAGGACTCTGAGCGAAACTAGATCAAATTTGTTATGGACTAAATTGAATTTCCCCAAAATTCATATGTTGAAGTCCAAGCTCCAAGTACCTCATAATGTGACTGTACTTGGATATGGGATTTTAGACCTTGGACCTTTACCTCTAGAGTTGTAAGAAATAAATTTCTGTTAACTCCTTCCCCGGCAGAAACGTGTATACTCGGTAGGGTCTCCCCTAGGTCCAATATGACCGGTGTCCAGTATGACTGTGTCCTTATAAGAAAAAGAGATGAGGACACACACACACATAGAGGGAAGACCATGTAAAGAGGACATCTGTAAGCCAAGGAGAGAGATCTTCAGAAGAAACCAACCCTCCTGACACCTTCACCTTGGACCTTTACCTCTAGAGCTGTAAGAAATAAATTTCTGTTAAAGATACCTGGTATTTGTTATGGCAGCCCTAGCAAACTAATACATATACTCACTATCCAGCCATAGAGAAACTTGGTGATCTTCAACCAAATCAATGGTTGGACTTGTGCACATTGTGATCAAATCCCATAGAATTGATATTCTAGGTGATTATGTTTTATTCATTTTTCACCACGAATTATCTCAGCTTTGCATTCAATGGCATGTTTATTGTCTACAGTTCCCTCGTTCAATAATATAAAGCTGTATGAGGGCAGGGATTTTTCTGCAGCTCCCTAGACTATGTCCAGAATAAATAGTAGTGGTAACTAAAAAAAACCAATCTATCTTGAGTGGATTGATATTTTTATTTTTTTAAAATAACACATTTATTGTAGAAACTTAGAAGATACAGATAATGTAAAAGACTAATAGGATTACCTGTAATATGACATTCTAACTTTTTATGTTGTTAAAATATGGGAGTGGGGAGAAGGAGAGGTCATTGGGGGATAATGAAGAAAAAAAGGGGGACATCTGTAATACTTTCAACAATAATGATAAATTAAAAAACAACAAACTAAATTTGTAGCTTATATGTAATTGCTCATGATGTTTAGAATACCAATTATCTGAAAATTTCCATATTTTAACATGCTTATAAATTTTATTTTCTTTAAGGAGAATTATTTAACTTGGGCCGAATAGCCAATCATTCAGAATAGGTTGGGAACACAGCAACTGCTAATTTAGCATGAAATACTGTAATTGCTACAGCTTAATTGTTTGTGTTAAATGGAAGGTAGTAATAAACCCTCAGGAATCTCAGTGTAGCCAAATGTATCAATAACAGGACATTATCTCTAATATATTTGCATAGGTGAAACCAGTAATTTGTTTTCCTCATGCTTCATGTACTTTAAATCTACTTAACCTATATTTTAAACTGTCCATCTTTATGCTTATTTTTAAAGCCTAGTTATATGTCAAAAAGGATACTCAGGTATCACTTTAAAATTAAAGCTGCTCACTGTCGGGGATGTGACAGATTGATGGGTATTCGAGTCACATATGATCACAGTACCATTACTAGGCTTACAGTAATGGTGCTCACTGTATGCATTTAAGAAGCACTGATATGGTGTTTACTATCTTCAGGAACTGTTAAATAACTTGTCATAACAAGCCTGTGCTATAGGCTTTAATCATCATAACAAGCCTATAGGTGTATTGTATCAATGAGAATGCTGAGGCACAGAGAGCATAAATCTTTGGGGTAAAGGCTGTATTTGGAAGTTGGCAGATGATCTCCAGTGTTTGTGCTGAATACCTACGGTCTGCTGCCTCTCCAAAGGTGCGGACGATAGATAACATTTGTGATGGGTACTGTGTGCCTGACCCTTCTATATTCAGTCATTTTACGTGATGAGTTACCCACTGGAAACCAAAGGTTCAGATTTTGGTTTCAATTTTGGCAATGAACTGAGAGTGTGATTTGGGGCACCTCGTACCTCTCTGGGACTCAAGCTAATGAGTTGATTGGATTAGATTATTTATCCTCCAAAGTCTCTTCTAATTGTAAAGTTTTAGAATTTGAAGACGATTTTAAACGTCTTGAAAAGAACAAAAAACTTTTTTGGCTTCTAATTTTAGAGATTATTGGTATCGGGGGTCTGCCTATATACCCCTTTTGTCATTCCATCTTTTGTTTTCTGGTTGCTCTAGGTTTCTAATGTTAAAATTGAGTACTCAGTCTAGATATTTCATCTCCTACACTCTCATTCTTGAAAAATTATTTTGTTTGCTTATTGACACAAATTTTAAATTTGACAGAAAGATGTAGATGCCTTAGATTCAGATGTCATTTTAAAGATATAAAGCCCTTTTGGCAAACAGAACAGAACAAAACAAAACAACCCCAGAACTTTTAATTTAGATATTACCAGTTCAAGGAGCTCAAAGTATTTTCTTTTCAATGGTAGTCATCTATATACAGATTTATATGATGCCAAAGCTGTCTAATTATGCAAATATATTCTAATTTCCATAAGCAAAGGCATTTTCAGTAAGTATTTACATATGATATTGCTATGTACTTATGCAAATGATGTTAACTTTCACCTAGTCCCAAGTGATAAACAATCTCCTAGGTCCTTTAGAGACAATGTTCTTGGGAATACGTAAGGTCAAGTAAGAAAGGTAAGATTTCTAGCTCTAAGCCAATGACACGAATGTCATAGTTAATAATCATAAAGAATAATCCACTGCTATCCAGCCTCCTTTTGCTTCTCATTTCATCATGGTCTAATGCTTTAGAACCATTCTCTGTTTTACAGATGACACTGGGGACAGCACACAAATTCTGAAGGTACCTCAACTCTCCTCTAGAATGAAGCACATTAAAAAAGAGATGGCCAAAAATCACCTTCAGTTTGTGCGATTTGAAGCAACAGATCTCCATGGGGTGTCCAGGTCTAAGAGTATCCCTGCACACTTCTTCCAGGTGAGTTTTACAAGTAGAGTTATGACTGAATGTAACTTCATGACCATTAGCAAGCCAATGGTCCTTATTACTCTTTCTTATTTTATTGTAATCTACACAGCAAGTTTAGCTGAAAACCAATACTTTATTTTGTTTCTTCTCTTGTCCCTTCCCAAACACATTATTGCTCCCCAAGGAGCTGAACACATAATTTCAGCTCCCAGACAGCCATTCCTTTACCCAATAGAAATGTAAAACTAATTAAGACTGGTAATTTTAGTCCTTCTGCTTTGAATAATTTCCCTCTACAGAATTATCTTTTCTCTCTTACTGCAATTATGAAGATTATATTTTGTTTGACATGAGAAAATTGCAACAGAAGACCCAGGAGCAAATATAAAAGGGGGAAAAATAATTAAATAGAAAGAATTTGCTAGATAAAAAGCATATCCCTTTTGGCTTCTATTTCTGATAAGAAAATACTCTATTGTTGGATGACTTAATGACTATTAAGTTCTCTAAAATAGAGATATTAAGAAATATTGTAGTTTTGGATATGTTCTAAGATTTTAAGATTTTTTTCAGTTTATAGCATGTCTTCATTTTAATGACAGGTATATTGTGCAACTGAAACATTACTTTTGAGGAATGAGACATCAGTCAATATTATATAAAAAAGATAATTGTTAAGCATGCTCTAAATTAAAAAATATGTAATTGTTATCACTGTGATATCAAATTGTAGTTTTTCTCATAGGCTTTATGCTGGGAAAAAATTGGGTACCTTCAAAACACCTTTTAAAACAATTGCTAACAGATTCAAATTTGTTTCGTAAGAAATTACTTAGATCAGCCTGCAGATATTGTTTCCTCTTTATCCAGGCAAGAGCAAATGTTGGTTACTTTTGATAACAAAATGTGAAATTTACTGTGGATAGGCCCAGGATCTAATTCACATGACTTTCTTTCAATCAATAAGAAACCATAACTGGAACTTCAGGTACTTGCCAGAGACCTCAATATAAAACTTTTTGTTACTCAATTTTTGCCAACTTCTAATCATTTATTCTACTAATGGCATCTGAAACTACATTTTTAAAACCTTACTTTAGTTCCTCAATGGAACTCCTTTATGAAAATACCAGTTAATATGTTCCCTGTATTTGCTGAGCATTGATACAATTGATGTAGAGAGAAAATTTCTGCATTCTATTTTTTTTATTGCTATTGAAAATATTTTCCATTATCTTATTCAATGTCTCACATATAAGAACCACTTCTATTTTTCTGGAGTTTAGATAGGGCAATTGCTGTTTATGCTTAACCCCAGTTTTCTAATACATTTCATTACCATTATTATTATTTAATGATTGTACAGTAGTTTTAACAAAACAACTCAAATTTATTTTGGAACTTTTGAAGGTATAAATGAGAATGAGTATTTATGTGTAGCATGAATATTTATACTTTAAGATTAAATTGATTTTGGAACATTTATCATGACTACACATTAAAAATAGGTTAATCTGTGCAAACCAATGTTTACATTGTGTGTCTGTCCCAGGTGGCACTGCTCAGTGGTTGAGAATTGACCTATGAACCGGCTGGTCATGGTTCAATTCTCAGTCAGAGCACATGCCCAGTTTGCAGGCTCAATCCCCAGCGGTGGGGGGGAAGGGGGGAGGGGCATGCAGGAGGCAGCCGATCAATGGCTTGTCCTATGTAATCCCCATAGTTAACTGCCTCTTAGAAGTCTACAGTAAAGAATGGGAAGTCCTTCTCAGTCCTACAATACACACCTGAGCAGCCAGGTCTGCTCACCACTGATGTCTCTATCTCTCTCTCCTCTCTCTTCCTCTCTAAAATCAATAAAAATATATTTTAAAAAATAAACATTGTATGTTTGTATATATATAAAGCTACCTGTATATGTATAGACATACCATTCTGTATGGGAAATTCATTAAATAAAGAGTGGAGTCAATAATTTGAATTTGCCAATGGCTTAGAGAAAAGTAATTTTAATCTTTATAAAGTAGTTAAAATTTTTTTTTCTATTTGGGGGAAATAAAGTATCAATTTGAGAATTATTGTTAGACCACGGAAAGATATAACATAATCTAATCCATTGACATCATTTATAGATGAGGAGAGTCAGGCCCAGGGAAGTTAAGGAAAGCTTTTAAAAAATAGTACAGGCAGTTAGTGGTAGAGCTGGGACATTAGTCAGTGATGCTTCTCTTCCATTTCCACTGCCTCTTTTTTTTTTTTTAATGCACCTTCTGCCTTGAGCTCTGCTTTTATATTTCCTTTTATTGTTAATTTGAGCTAAGTGTTCTTTCTTATAAAATTGGAAAAAAAATTGATTTTTTTTAAACAAAAAAAAGAGAGTAGAGGAAAAGACTGTTATATAATTGGAAAAGGTCAAATGGGGAACCTCTGAAAAGGATGGTATCTACTTTTTAGAGAAAACTCACCATGTGCCCAGCACGATGCTCAATGCCTTACAAATATTAGTTTATTTAAACCACACAACCAACTTATACTATCTGCTCTATCAAAGGATTAGTTTTTGTTTAAATTGTATGCAGATTCTTTCTATCGTTGACTTAATCAAAACATGATGTAGAACTCATGACTAATTCTTTGGTTGTTTCAAAAGGTGACCTTTAATATGGCCCAAATGTCAGTGATCATAGAGATTGGAGCTATTCTGTAAGAATTTTTATTGATTCGCTGGTGATTTATATTGTGGTGTGAAATTGCCCTACTGTTTATATTTTTAAACATAATGTCAGATAATAATTGTCATGAACAAAGTCCGTGTGTATATGCTTATGTATTTCCCACTACTAAGAAGGAGTAGTTTGCATTCTGAATGTTCATAAAAGAATAAAGAAAATGACAGTTTAAAAAGAGTGCTCAGAAAAACACAGATTAAATAACCTGAAAGGTAAAGTGGTACTTTTTACTATTCTTTAAATTCATGAAGAGTAAAATGGTAGCAAGCTGTTCTCTATTGTTCACAATCAAGTGCATGCAAACACAGATTTAAATTGCAGAAACTCTTGGAAGTCTCATGAATAAAATACATCCCTCCTCATTTTAGATACAGTACTAACATACAGGTTTTCAAACTAAAAAATTGACAAGTTCGGGAAATCACATTATTTCTTACAGCGAAAATTTGAATGAAAGGATTTCATACTAAAGTACTCTAAAATCCCATAATGTGTGTTTGTGTGTGAAGTTTATATAGACAAGTCTATGAATGACTTAAAAAATTAGGCAGCAGATGAGCAGTGCTCACCTTACTCAACATTATTACTACTAAATGCACATTTGGATCAGCCAAGTCAAGTGGCATTTGAAAGTATGTGTAGAGACAGTGGCTCACAATCAAAGGCAGAAGAGTGGGTTAGTAGATTGTGTCTGCTAGCACCAACACCTCCTTGGTAGCCATGCTCTTGAGGTTTGGAGGTAATATAGGAAACATTTTTTTAAAATATATTTTATTGATTTTCCACAGAGAGGAAGGGAGAGAGATAGAGAGTTAGAAACATCGATGAGAGAGAACTTCATCACTTTGCTGTTGTCTGGCACGTAGCAAAAGATAAATAAATGACCAGATCCATGGACCCCAAGAGGGTATATAGGGCTAAAACGTGCCTTAGCTATCACCTAGTCTAGCTTCTGTTTCATAGACACGGATGCCGAGGTACAGAGTCCGAGTTGTCTAACTTCACACAAATAATTCGTGGAAGAGCCAGGACTAGAATCAGATTTGGCGATGAGCCCTAGTTCATGCTGACTTGAAAGCTACAACATTTTGGAAGCGGTAACGGTGGAGATACAGGTCCACATTCACAGGCAAGGCTCCTGGGACTCTGTGCGGCTGTGAGGTGGCTCATTCTTAGAGGGATGTCAAAGTGAAGGAAGAGAGGAGGTCCGAGTTGCCTAACTTCACACAAATAATTAGTGGAAGAGCCAGGACTAGAATCACATTTGGCGAGCCCCAGTTCATGCTGACTTGAAAGCTACAACATTTTGGAGTCCGAGTTGTCTAACTTCACACAAATAATTCGTGGAAGAGCCAGGACTAGAATCAGATTTGGCGATGAGCCCTAGTTCATGCTGACTTGAAAGCTACAACATTTTGGAAGCGGTAACGGTGGAGATACAGGTCCACATTCACAGGCAAGGCTCCTGGGACTCTGTGCGGCTGTGAGGTGGCTCATTCTTAGAGGGATGTCAAAGTGAAGGAAGAGAGGAGCGCAGCTGTCGGCAGCCCTGGCTTCTCAGGTGTGTGTTGTAGGACTGACTACAGTCAGCTCTCTGAGAACTTACAATTCTCTACTGCAGACTTCCGAGAGGCAGTTAACCAGGGGGATTACACTAGGACACGCCAAAGGAAAGCCTCATCCGAAGCGTTAGGAACTATGCCATTATATAAAAAGAGCTTTGGAAAGTGCTTTTGGTCACGACCATTTCAAATAATTCCATAAGGCTTTACTTGACCTTTGTCATTTGCTCTAAAGGCACTTTCCCAATCAGCATACCTTTTACTTATGACGGCTATTTTCAGATTCCAGAGCCTACGAAGCCTTCCAGGCTAACAATAATGAGTTGTTTATAAAAGCACCATTGGGGATTTCTTTCAAAAAATTAAAATTAAGTTAATGTTAACTAATAGATGTTAAACACATTTTTTCCCCCTCCACCGCCCCTCCCTTCCCCATTTATGTTTGCTTTCAAGTTTCAAAACCTTGATTGCTCTCTCCTTTAACTTTAGGAAAAAGTGACCCACGGAGTTTTCATGCCCCGAGGCTATCTCGAATTGATGCCGAGTCCTAAGGGCCACGAAATGGATCACATACGAGCCACATGTTTTCACAGTGACATCGTCCTGATGCCCGAGCTGTCCACCTTTCGGGCGCTGCCATGGGCCGAGAGGACGGCGAGAGTCATCTGCGACACGTTCACGGTCACGGGCGAGCCGCTGGTGACGTCTCCGCGGTCCATCGCCAAGCGGCAGCTGCGCCGGCTGCAGGGCGCGGGCTTCTCCCTGCGCTCTGCGTTCCTCTACGACTTCTGCGTTTTCGGGGCGCCCGAAGTGATCAATTCCAAGACCATATCCTTTCCCGCTGCGACCTGGTTCAACAACCACAACCAGCCCTTCACCCAGGAGCTGGTCGATGGTTTGTGCCGCACCGGAGCCCAGGTGGAGAGCTTCTCCTCCTCCACCAGGCCCGGGCAGGTGGAAATCTGTTTGCTGCCCGAATTTGGCATCGGTGCAGCCGACAACGCGTTCACCCTCAGAGCAGGCGTCAGGGAAGTGGCCCGGAAATACAATTACATCACCAGCTTTTTCATCGAGACTGGCTTCTGCCATTCAGGAGTCCTGTCTCACAGTCTCTGGGATGTGGGAGGGGAGAACAATCTGTTCTGCAGCAGCCCGGGCCCCGGGCCTCTCTCCGCCACCGGGAGGCGATGGGTGGCCGGACTCTTGCAACACGCGGCCGCGCTCAGCTGCCTGCTGGCTCCTGCCCGCAGCTGCCGGAGACGCTTCTCCAAGGAGAGCCAAGAGCAGCAGGAGAGCGTGCCCGCCACGTGGGGCTACAATGACAACTGCTGCGCCTTTAATGTCAAGTGTCACGGGGAGAAGGGCGCCCGGGTAGAAAACACGCTGGGCGCAGCCACGGCCAATCCGTACCTGGTGTTGGCCGCCACCGTGGCAGCCGGTCTGGACGGACTTCAAAGCCGCGGGGGTGCCCTGCCTGGCCCCGAGGACGATGGCAGCCCTGAGCTTTCCCCGGCAAAGCCTCCTGAGATCCCTTTGAAGCTGGAGGATGCCCTCGTGGCGCTGGAGGAAGACCCGTGTCTGCGACAGGCTCTGGGAGAAACTTTCATTCGGTATTTTGTTGCCATGAAGAAATATGAGCTGGAAAATGAAGACACAGATGCGGAGAGAAATAAATTCCTGGAGTATTTTATTTAGCATGGATTCCCTTCCCGATTCCTTTAGAGATGTGGTTTTGTGACTTCAGTAGCCGAGCTAGCAGAAAGAAAAGATTGCGCGTTTGTAATGAACAAGAAGATTACAAGTGCCGTCGCTCTTCTCTTTTGTCGCCATGGAATGGCTCACAGACGAAGTGGGCTGCTGAGAGCACTCTGATGACAATAAAGTTGCTGTGGGGCTGTGCTATGCAAACTCACCGTGTCTTGTCCAGGGGGGTCATCATTTCCTGTGTATGTTGACCTCGATCAAATATTCAGTTTTTTTTCAGGCAACATGTATATTCACACAATAAAAATGTCTTCAGAATTAGAAAGCAAAATTTACATCACTTAAAAAATAATTTAAATCATACAGATAGGTTGTGACTGCCAGGGAGACAAAAAGACTTGCGAGTATAATCTCACGAATCAAGACATACTGGGGATCTATTTTGCAAGCATCATCGTGATGTTTCCAAATAAGTTAAATAAGTTTGGTAAAAATATGTCATGATGACAAGTCAGCAAGAGTGTTCCCATATGTCCCTTCTCTTTTTGCCCTTCTTCATCAGCAACTCCTTAAAGGCCAAGGAACTTCAAGGCTATAAGGTCGGCAAGAAAAAAAAAAAATCCACAAGAAATAGAATTCAGGCTGGGAATGATGAGGCCAAGTGTTTAAAACCATATTTTAAAACAATGCCCCACCTAGAGGCCCGATCTATAGAGTAAGGTGGAATGGGTATGCGTGTGGGCGTGGGTGGGCTCTGTGTGCTTTGCTCCCTTATTTGAAACTAGAGATTTCAAAGATGCCACTGGTGCTTTGTGAAGTGTGAGAACAACTGCCTAGATGATGAGGGCTATGTTTGCAGCTTAAATTTGTATTTAAATGACTGATTCTGCTGCCCACAGAGGTTGGTGTCTCTCCAGAGAATATTTGTTCCGGACCTGAATGAGATAATACTGTAACCGTCACTAAAGGTTAGCTTCTTTTGGGAAAAATGCCAACATCCACTTACCAGCAAATGAAAACCCTATTCTGGTGCTCAGGATCAAATAGGAGATTTGTGTGCAATTAAAACTGACTGTGTTCTCGATTTAGATAGCAAACACACGAGCTGAGGATTAGAATTTCGCTCAGACTCTCCTGTTCAACTTTGTAGTAGAGTAGTCCCTTCTTATCTGTGGGATTACAGTCCAAGACCCCCCAGTAGATGCTAAAACTGAGAATAGGCCTGAACTCTAAATATACTGGGCTTTTTTTTTTCTGTACATAGATACATAATTTTTCATTTAAAGGAAGCACTTTCTTTAAAAAATGGTTTCTCTTTAGCATATCCAAATGACAGCATCACTACTCTTGAGCTTTGGGGTCACTATTAAATACAATGAGGGTGACTTGCACACAAGTACTGTGATACTGTGACAGTTGATCTGATAACACGCAGGGCTACTGAGTGACCAATGGGTGGCTAGCATGTACACCATGGATATGATGAACAAAGGAATGATTCATGTCCTGTTCGGAGAGAGAGGGACAGTGTGGGATTTCATCACGCTACTCAGAAGGGCGTGCAATTTAAAACTTATGAATTGTTGCCCTGGCAGTGTGGCTCAGTTGGTTGAACATCATCCTGTGCACAGAGAGGTTGATTCTGGGTCAGGGATAGATGTTTCTCTTGCTCTCTCTGTCTCTGTCTCTGTCTCTGTCTCTGTCTCTCTCTCTCTCTCTCTCTCTCTCAAATCAGTAAAAACATATTAAAAAATAAATAAAACTTATGAATTGTTTATCTTTGGAATTTTCCATTTCATCTTTTCAGATTGCGGCTAGGATAGCTGAAACCATGAAAATCAGAACCGCAGATGGCGGGGAGGGGGACGACTACTCTACTCAGTAGTTTAAATAGTGACAGTTGGTCTGCCCTTCACTAATTGCTCCCCTTCCTTCTTTTTTGAGCAGGAATATGTTTGTATACAGAAGAATAAGGATCTTTGTGGATGAAGTGGTGGAGAGGAAGGTAGTGTAGGGGGGGTAGAACAAGGAAAGGAAATCTTCCCTTCATCTTCCGAGAATGAGATCCCATACACTACATCATGTCAGGGAGAGGAGGGAGCAAGCCCATGGCAGCTTGCTAGTTGTCTGCCAATGTTCATTCGCCCCTCTCTTCCCAGTAATAACACCTAAATATGTCAGTTGGGAACAAAGTTTGAAAAATCAAAGTGGCATTTCTGAGTTTCCATTGTAGCTGAGTATGGTCATGTTATTAGGTTCGGGGCAAGGGGAATTAAGTAGAAGTGCTGTATGGAAGCTCTGAGGAACTTCCTTAAAGGACAGATGCTCTGCTCCTGGTCCTTTCTCCATCTTTCTGCCTTTACCCTTCCTGCTGGCTGGCCTCAGGTCAGGTGGCTGGAGTAATGCCCCAGGGGATGGAGGCCACACAAGGTGAAGTAATAAGAGGGGACCTCAGTTTTGTGGGGCAGAACTCGATTTGCCCACATTCAGATTGTAATCTGAGAGAGTAACAAACGTCTATCTCCTGAAAGGAATAGTGATTTAGGGTCTTCATTACTTGTGACAAACTTTATATTCTATCTTACTTGTGTGTGAGTGTGACTAACTGTGCCAGTATGAGTGATATGTCTGAATGTAGGTGTGTGTGGGAAATCTGAGAAATTGAGGATGAAAGAATCCTATATAATAAAAACCTAATATGCAAATTGACCAAACGGTGGAATGACCAGTAGCTATGATGTGCACTGACCACCAAGGGGGCAGACGCTCAATGCAGGAGCTGCCCCCTGGTGGTCAGTGCACATACACAGGGGGAGTGCCACTCAGCCAGAAGCTGGACTCACAGCTGGCGAGTGCAGCGGCAGTGGTGGGAGCCGCTCCTGAGTCTGCTGCAGGTGGGTGGTAAGGAGCGAGGGGTCCCAGACTGCAAGAGCCCCGGACTGTGAGAGGGATGTCTGACTGCTGGCTTAGGCGGACATCCCTAGAGGGGTCCTGGACTGTGAGAGGGTGCAGGCTGGAGTGAGGGGCCTCCCCCCCAGTGCACAAATCTTGTGCACCAGGCCTCTAGTAAAGATATAAGAAGTGAAAGCCTACTTCCTCAATCTTTCCACTTCCTCAGAGGAGAATATGAGTTAAAGGGATCCACACGTGCAAAAAAATTGCATTGTCTCCCACCCTAACAGAATTCTAGAGACCCATTCAGAGTCTATGGGCCTGTGTGAAACACATCTCATGCTTTGGCTTGGTTTTATGTCAATGGGTTAAAGATGTGATAAAAAACAACAACAACTCTGCTAATCACAATGCTGGTAGCCTTTATTTTTTCCCTTATATATTTTACTAGAGGCCTGGTGCACAAAAATTTGTGCACTCGGGGGAAGGGGGTTCCGTCAGACTGGCCTGTGCCCTCTTGCAGTCTGGGACCCCTTGGGAGATAACGACCTGCTGGCTTAGGCCTGCTCCCAGGTGGCAGAGGGCAGGCCCAATCCCTAGGTGCAGCCCCTGGTC
Organism: Myotis davidii; assembly: GCF_000327345.1. NCBI lineage: Eukaryota > Metazoa > Chordata > Mammalia > Chiroptera > Vespertilionidae > Myotis > Myotis davidii. The sequence goes on from NW_006285797.1 coordinate 350,718, forward strand.
GGGCTCAGAGCAGGGCCAATTGGGGAGTTGGGGCGCCGCCCCCTGTCATGCACAGAGCAGGGCCGATCAGGGGGTTGAGGAGCTCCCCCTGTCACTCACAGAGTAGGGCCGACAGGGGAGTTGGGGCACTGCCCCCTGTCACACTCAGGGCAGGGCGGATCAGGGGGTTGGGGCGCCGCCCTCTATCACCCACAGTGCAGGGCCGATCAAGAGGTTGGGGCACCGCCACTGTCACACTCAGGGCAGGGCAAATGGGGAGGTTATGGCTCTACCCCATCACACACAGAGCAGGGCCTGTGGGGAGCGGGGGGGTCCCTTGCTCCTGTCACACACAGAGCTGCAGGGCGATCAGGGGGTTTGGGCGCTGCCCGCTGTCACGCTGATCCCGGTGCTGGGAGGCATATTACCCTTTTACTAT
>NW_006285797.1:351355-358927 GCF_000327345.1 Myotis davidii
TGGAGTTCTCCGTCACTGAAGCAAGCAAGCCTCCCTGTTCGCATCAGCCACCTGGCTGCTGGCCGCCATCTTGGCTGCCAGTTAATTTGCATATCTCGGCCCTACTCTGTGAGTGACAGGGGGATTAGCCAATGGGAAGGGTAGCGGTCGTACACCAATTACCATGTTTCTCTTTTATTAGTGTAGATTAGCATTCAAAAAACACAACATTCAGCATGCCAGAGTGAGGAAATTATGGGAATATTATCTTCAGGGTTAAATGTAGTGAGGTAACAGAAAATAGTCAGCCATGTGCGACCAGTCAGTTTATAGCATAAGTTGGTGTGGCCATTTTCACGGTGATTTCCCTGAGGTGTGGGTCGATGTTCATTCTTATTGTATAAGGCAAACCAGCAATAAACATTGGCCTAGAGAGTTTAGGCTAAAGAAAAATTGGGGTAGGTATAAAAATTAGGTTGTTGGTTTCTATTTTGTAGGGGACTTTCTGCTGATGCTTCTAGGTATCCCCTTAATCTAGCTAAGAAGGCCAGACAGATATTCGGCAGCACTTATTGGGCACCTTTTGTGTGCCGAGTCTTCTGCTGGGACTCAGCACCAGGGGAGACCAAGACAAAGAAGATGAGCAGACAGGGGAGAGTTTAGGATCTGTGTATCTTAAGCAGAACAGAAAGAACTTGTTTGTACCCCTAATGCTGAAAAAAACAAACAAAAACCTACTTCGAAGGCTGCTTTTATGGCTTGAAAAGGATGCTTTATGGATCTCTTTACAGAAATTACTTTCTTATTTTCATTCCCTATAATTGTTCTAATCAAAGCTTAGGGGAAAATGTGATTACTGAATTTAAAGTTGGTTATTAAATGAGTATACATGAGAAATGTAAATTAAAAACGATAATATTTTAAGACTGGAAAGTAAAACATTAGTATCATAGTAAGAAGTTTCTATTTTCAAGGACATTTTATGATCTAAAATTTCATTTTACAGTGAGTGTCTGAATAACAATGAAGCTTGAAATGATTTGAAGGCACTGAAAGATCTAAAAACTAAATATGAATAAAAATTGAAAGCACACAGTGCAGTCTGAACTTATCAGCATCACACAACAGCCTATTGACATATCTCCAGTCACCTGTATAACAAAACAGACTTACCAATATGTTTGTGGTATAGGTATTATCGAACGATACCTTTAATCTTAGGTTTTCTATTACAGGTGTTAGAACCTGTATCTCTAAACACTGCATATGCACACAGTGCCTTGCATGTTCCCTGTTAAAGCTCCTCTCATGTTGACTATAATTAGTGGTTTACCTTACAGCTTTCCTATTTAGGATGTGAGTTCCAAGAATGAACAGCACAGATCTTATTCATATTTATAGTTATATTTATATCTTTTGTCCCTTGCCAATGTTCTGGAACTCAATAACTACTTAATTAATCAATTGATTAATCCATCATCCTATATACTATATGCATAATACAGTTCTATACTATGACAGTATAATACTCTCACATACCTTCATATACCCAGAGAGAGTGAGAAATAGAGATGGGGACAGCTGAGAGAATCGTTATTTTGTGGTTTGTTATTGGTTACAGCTTCTCTGTTTCTAAGAACTCCTGAGGAAACACAGTTTGACCAGCATAATGGTGTTCATAGAAAACAAAGGGCAGGGAGAAATGGCCATGATTTTTTGGGCCATGTGAAACCCTCCGTTAGCTTTTTTATGTTTGTGGGATTCCTCTCCTTTTGTCTCCTGCCTCTTGTCCAGAGGTTCACCTGTCCAGTTTCTCTTGCAGCCACAGTGCTGCAAAGACTGCCAATCCGATGCAATCATTCAACCCCCTGGGGACTCCACTCCGGTAGGCCTGAGGGGGCAGCAGTGACAAGCGTCCCAGTGGTGGTGGCTTAGGTGCTCGCTGGAGCAGTCAAGTGTAGCTTCCAAGCCTGATTTTTAGATCCTCCCCAGGTTCTGTGAATTACCTAATATCTTTTTATAAATCCATTTCCTGCTCAAACTAGCTAGAATTTGCAAAATGAAGACTGACTGAAAAGGAATATATGAAAGATACACAGAGAGCAAGCAACTTGGATAAGTGGGAAGGGGAAAAAGGGAAGGAGTGCTCCTTAATCAGAAGAGTAGGAACAATTTAATGTTTATATGAAATTTAAATGAAACAAAGGTCTATTAAGCTCCTTGTATAGAGCATGCTTCATTCTGATACTTTATCATTCATTGCATTTTTTTTGATGCTCTCTACGACTTCATGAAAAGGGCATGCTGTTTATTTTAAAAATAAGAGAAGTAAGACTCAAAGAAATTAAGTGTTGAGACAAATGTGAATTTCTTCCACCTTTTGAATCTCATGGTCTCTATGCTATACCCAAAAGCCATTCACCATACAGTTTCAGCTGAGTACAAAACTGAAAATTATGCTGCACATTACATTTCAATTTTAAGGCTTCTGGGCACCAAATGCAAGTAGATACTTAAATAATGGGACTGTTCCTTTTTGCTAATATACAGTTCAATTTAATGTAGTTTCATTGAGTTATAGTTAATAAGTTTGACTACAAACAAATCTCAGCAAACCAGATGTGGAATTCTTCAGGTAATAGCTACCTGCCAGCTACTCTATCCAGGCCAGGGAAATCTTCTCACAAAAGAGTATCATTCCATAACAGGATTTATTTCAGAACATTTCTCCAAGAAGAATAGTACATCAAACTTTAAAGAATTTTATAAATTTTTTTAATATAACAGATACCTGGTAAAATTTCTGACAGTCCTTGGAATTTGAACTGAAATTATTTTGTTCCATCTTCAAAAATGGCCTTTGACAAGTATTCACTGAGCACATTCACCAAGCACATAAAAGATTTGATACTTCTCTCTGGATGCTTAAGGAATAACAGATAGGAAGGCACACTGATTAAAATAAACAAACAGGCAGCTTACCTGAAGGGAAAAGGTATAAATTATGGTGAAAAGAGAATTGGTTGAGAATACAAAACACAATGAGAAACAGTTTTTTTCCCCTCCCTTTTAAGGATTTTTTCCTTTTAAATCCTTGGTCAACTGATCATATTAATCTTATCTGGAAAGGAAAGAGATGTATAATTTTAAGTAATCAACATGTAAATTGAATTTACATAAAACTGCCAATATATAATTCATTTAAAAAGAATGGATATCTATTCATTGGGCATATAGAAGAGATTATTGAAGGAATTGTTACATTGTAAGGAACTTCTCAAACATGAGCTAGAGGGCAGCAGCGCACCATTAAAGAGTCAGTACTAGTGGCTCAGAAATCATCACAAAAACCGAATATTAAACATGAAAGTAACCAGATCTTAAATGAATAGAAATTGAAAAAGTGTATTAGAAATACTAACAGCAGAAATGCACTTTCCATCATATGACTTATATTTGAATATGTTTTGGTTAACAGTTATTAAGTACAGGCTCAGTATCAGTGGAGAGAGCAGAAGGGAGCATTGGAAGAATATTACTGATACTGAAGGGTATATTCGAGAGCCATTAGAAATATGAAACCATGGAAACATTAGCTGCATTATGTGATGTCTGAAATTAATCCAGGTTTTAAAAATTCTGGGTGACTCTGCAGCGGATTTGGAATAAATAGTTCTGAAAAGAAGTAAAGAAGAAATGTTTAACATTAAATAAACTATAAAAGGAATATAAAAAAAATCTATAATTTTTTACTCATTTGGAGGTTCATTTATATGAATCAGAGGATAAAAGCCTCTAGAGCCTCTACAAATTACATAATTTCTACAAAGGGCTAGTTTTCTTTCTGAGTTCACCGGAAAACACATATGCCAATTCAGTTTTTTAAAGAGGTAATCAGAAATGATGATGCTTTGGTGTCAGATGTTAGAAAGGATGGTGAGATTTTAAATTGTTATTGATCTTAGATGCTAAGTACTATTTCTATTCAATTTATTAACAAATTGTTTCTGAGAAATCATTTGTATGATAGGTACTGGTGAGGAAGGCACACAACTGGATAAGACATGTTTTTCTCCCACAGAGAGATTCCAATTTAATTGAGGGAATTAGGTTTATTTCTAAATTTATGGGTTGAGGACAGACTATATGTGTTGCAGAAGAGAACAAAACAGCATAGAAGAGGGTGACACTGATTAAATAATACTAAGGTCTCGTATCACAGGCTTCCTGGGGTGACCAGGGTGTCAGAGCTCATGTCTCCAGGACCTGGGGAAGGAAAGGAGTAGGTCTAGAAAGGAGAGAAGAAAACCACTTCCTCAATTCTCTGGTGGTAAACTAGAATCTTACCTCCTATCACCATGGTTCCCCCTTCCTTCTGCTTTCGATGCAAGAGGTGTCCCTCAGGTGTTCTCAGGATCCCACACTTCCGACCTCCTCAGGCCCTAATGCTACCAAATTCCCCCTTTCTACTGTATCCCTAGTGTGTTAATCTCCTGATGTTCCTTTCCCATCAGAATTTAACTATGTGACATGTTTCCAATGTGTATCATATACACACATGTTCCAAGAGGGAAAAACCAAACCCTGTAATAATCCCAAGTATCCTTCATACTCTCTCCTTCTCTTTAAAATCAAATGTATTGATTGGGTTACTCATATCCTTATTCTCTTACTGTTTACTCCTCACAGCTCCACACCAAGCCACTCCAACTGTCCTCACCAAAGCCAATGGCGGCCTCCCTCTTGTTAAACCCATTGGCCACGTCTCATTCTTTATAGTTCATGACTAGTAGACAGGCAGAATTTGACCCTTTGTTGAAATGGGTTTCTCTGGAGTTGTAAGACACTATAGTCTCTAGGTTTGTTTGTTTTTTCTTTTCTTTCTCTCACCACTTCTCAAACTCCTGCAAACTTCTCTCTGATATTTAATGTTGGTTATTATTCAGGATCTCTTTTTTCTTTCTAAAAAGTCTTTTCCTCATTCTAAAATAAAATGTGTTCCCATTACATTTGATTAAATAAAATATATATATATATTTTTTTGTAGAGATAGAAAGTTGCCTCATGGACTCAAAGACCTTTGACTCAGCTATGTCTCAGGGATGGACCTAACCAAGGGCCACAGAGCTGTAAATAAACAAAAACATGTTTTTCTCTTTGTTCTCCTCTCTATGCTTGTCTGTATGTGTTCTCTTTTGTGGTAGACTGGCTTTCTCTGTTTCTTCCTCTACACATTGGAACTTGGTGGCTAAAACCACAGACTAAATTTATATCTTTTATAATCATGAACCTGACTGAAGTTGGACTTTTCTAGTTCCAATTCCAAATTGCCTGGTTCAGTTGGGCAGTGTACCCTCTCTTACCTAGTTAACTGTGGCCTGGAAGGGAGAAGCCACAGTGTACAATCATGGCTACTCTCTCTATTGCAATGCGGCTGGGACAGAGCAGGAGAACCCTTGTGGGGTGATGTGAAAACCCAGTGACTCTCCATGGTACATTCCATACCTTCAATTCCCATCTACAAGCAGGTGATTGCCAAACTGCTTTCTCAAAATGCACCTCTACTTGAATGTTCCCCAGGTACCTCAAACTCAATATTTCCACTGTTTAACTCATGACCTATTGGCTGCAAGTCTACATACTGGTTCTCTGCTATTTTTTAAGTCTTCACTGGCCTCCTTCTAAGAAAAATCCCTTGTCACACCTGGTCATTGATCATCTGCGGCCATCCCATAGCTCAAGCCGGGAGAGTTGGCGAGACTTGGGGTCTCCTCTTCACAGAGGCAGGGCGTCCCCCAGATCCTTCTTATCTGCTTCCTTGGTCCTTCAGCTCTTTCTGGCAAGAGAGGTCCTCTGAGTCTTAGCCTGTCTGCTAGCCACTGAAGGTCCTATATGGTTCACTAAGCAGCTTTAGCTATGGCTTCATCTCACCCTCCACACTGTGACCACAGCAGGCCTGCTGTCTCTCTATGTTCTTGGCACATGATCTTGGACAAATAACCTATCTATGTTTAAAATTTCCAATTATAGTGTACTGTCCACATTATTTTCTTCTACTGATTTTATGCATATAGCATAGTGGTTGGACAATCATATACTTTACAAAGTGGTCCCCCTGCTGTTTCAAGTACCCACCTAACACCATACATAGTTATTGCAATATTATTGACTATATTTTCTATGTTGTAGTTTACATCCCCAATAACTTAATTTTTTTAATCACAATTCCTCAATCAATAAAATGAGAATATCCTTTTTATCTACAGCAGAAGACTTGTTACAATAATTCCTCCCTCACTTTTTACCTTAAAAACACTATATGTAATGTTATATCACATTGATAAGGAGCATCTAAAATGTACTGTGCTGAGCTCCTTTGGACATACCTTTAAAAAACGTAACATTAAATGGATGATTGTATGAATGGATCATCTAATGGTTACTGAAAATTTTGCTATGAGTTGGATCAATAGTAACCTAAAGCTGAATGAAGATTAAAGAAATGTCTTGACTGAAATCTGCTGAGAACATGTGAATCGCACCCCACATGTATTCAACTTCGAATCTTCTTGGCTTCTCTTTATAGTGTGAAGCAACACCCTAAGGATTCAATCGGCAAGGTCGCCTGCCACAGTTGCAGCTCTCGAGGAGGGTGAGATAGAATTGGTCCCCCCTGCAGCGATACTCATTTTTCACACTCAGGTACCCAGTCGAGGAAGCCCTATGCTGCATGGCAACTGTATAGTCTGTTTTTGTTTTTTGTTCAGGGGACAGAGATTGTTTTTGCATGTCCTGTGGTTGCCGGAGCAGCTTCTCTGTCTCTTGGGTATGAGAAAAGAGAATAACATAGTGAGAAAGAGAGGCAGTTGAGGAATCACCGTGGTTACAAGGTGCAAAGCTGCTCAAAGGGGTCCTTGCAGCAGCAGAGGCACACTGCTGGGCTTTTTAGAGCTGCAAATTCTCAGGCCCAGGAATGTGTGTTTTCACAAGTGCTCTAGGCAATTCCTCCGCATGCCCAAGTTTAAGAACCACTTTTCCTCAAGATCAAGACCGGCCTGGACATTCACCGAGATTTCCCTAAGCCCTGAATCTATGGCCAAAAACACACACACGAAGGCTTCTGTTGTTTTGAAGATGCTACTTCCACGCTTCTAGTTTCTTGGGCCCCTGGGGCAAAAGCTTGTTATTCTAAACTGCTACAGAAGCCAAACAGCTGTTCTCACACCTAGGCTATCTTCTTAATACCCAAAGAAGGCTTTTACATGCTTCAGAAAAGTGTGCTATCTGCTGTGCCATTAGGTTCAATGTGATGACTATTAATCAAGTTTACAGCCAAGACACTTAAATGCTTTTTGACATGTGAATGATCTCACTTCACTTCATTACTTACTCCTTTAAGGAAGGAGAAAGATTGCAAAATAGTCTCTCCCTGGCTGGTGTGGCTTAGATGGCTGTGTACCATCTTGTGTACCGAAAGGCTGCCGGTTTGATTCCTGGTCAGGATGTTTTCTGGAGGCAACCGATTGAAACATTGATGTTTTTCTCTCTTTTCCTCTCCCATCTCTCTTTATAAAATCAATTAAAAAAACACGC
>NW_006285797.1:361772-365962 GCF_000327345.1 Myotis davidii
AGCTCACTGGGGCCTGGAAGGGAGAAGCCACAGTGTACAATCATGGCTACTCTCTCTATTGCAATGCGGCTGGGACAGAGCAGGAGAACCCTTGTGGGGTGATGTGAAAACCCAGTGACTCTCCATGGTACATTCCATACCTTCAATTCCCATCTACAAGCAGGTGATTGCCAAACTGCTTTCTCAAAATGCACCTCTACTTGAATGTTCCCCAGGTACCTCAAACTCAATATTTCCACTGTTTAACTCATGACCTATTGGCTGCAAGTCTACATACTGGTTCTCTGCTATTTTTTAAGTCTTCACTGGCCTCCTTCTAAGAAAAATCCCTTGTCACACCTGGTCATTGATCATCTGCGGCCATCCCATAGCTCAAGCCGGGAGAGTTGGCGAGACTTGGGGTCTCCTCTTCACAGAGGCAGGGCGTCCCCCAGATCCTTCTTATCTGCTTCCTTGGTCCTTCAGCTCTTTCTGGCAAGAGAGGTCCTCTGAGTCTTAGCCTGTCTGCTAGCCACTGAAGGTCCTATATGGTTCACTAAGCAGCTTTAGCTATGGCTTCATCTCACCCTCCACACTGTGACCCACAGCAGGCCTGCTGTCTCTCTATGTTCTTGGCACATGATCTTGGACAAATAACCTATCTATGTTTAAAATTTCCAATTATAGTGTACTGTCCACATTATTTTCTTCTACTGATTTTATGCATATAGCATAGTGGTTGGACAATCATATACTTTACAAAGTGGTCCCCCTGCTGTTTCAAGTACCCACCTAACACCATACATAGTTATTGCAATATTATTGACTATATTTTCTATGTTGTAGTTTACATCCCCAATAACTTAATTTTTTTAATCACAATTCCTCAATCAATAAAATGAGAATATCCTTTTTATCTACAGCAGAAGACTTGTTACAATAATTCCTCCCTCACTTTTTACCTTAAAAACACTATATGAAATGTTATATCACATTGATAAGGAGCATCTAAAATGTACTGTGCTGAGCTCCTTTGGACATACCTTTAAAAAATGTAACATTAAATGGATGATTGTATGAATGGATCATCTAATGGTTACTGAAAATTTTGCTACGAGTTGGATCAATAGTAACCTAAAGCTGAATGAAGATTAAAGAAATGTCTTGACTGAAATCTGCTGAGAACATGTGAATCGCACCCCACATGTATTCAACTTCGAATATTCTTGGCTTCTCTTTATAGCGTGAAGCAACACCCTAAGGATTCAATCGGCAAGGTCGCCTGCCACAGTTGCAGCTCTCGAGGAGGGTGAGATAGAATTGGTCCCCCCTGCAGCGATACTCATTTTTCACACTCAGGTACCCAGTCGAGGAAGCCCTATGCTGCATGGCAACTGTATAGTCTGTTTTTGTTTTTTGTTCAGGGGACAGAGATTGTTTTTGCATGTCCTGTGGTTGCCGGAGCAGCTTCTCTGTCTCTTGGGTATGAGAAAAGAGAATAACATAGTGAGAAAGAGAGGCAGTTGAGGAATCACCGTGGTTACAAGGATGCCCTCACACAGCGCAAAGCTGCTCAAAGGGGTCCTTGCAGCAGCAGAGGCACACTGCTGGGCTTTTTAGAGCTGCAAATTCTCAGGCCCAGGAATGTGTGTTTTCACAAGTGCTCTAGGCAATTCCTCCGCATGCCCAAGTTTAAGAACCACTTTTCCTCAAGATCAAGACCGGCCTGGACATTCACCGAGATTTCCCTAAGCCCTGAATCTATGGCCAAAAACACACACACGAAGGCTTCTGTTGTTTTGAAGATGCTACTTCCACGCTTCTAGTTTCTTGGGCCCCTGGGGCAAAAGCTTGTTATTCTAAACTGCTACAGAAGCCAAACAGCTGTTCTCACACCTAGGCTATCTTCTTAATACCCAAAGAAGGCTTTTACATGCTTCAGAAAAGTGTGCTATCTGCTGTGCCATTAGGTTCAATGTGATGACTATTAATCAAGTTTACAGCCAAGACACTTAAATGCTTTTTGACATGTGAATGATCTCACTTCACTTCATTACTTACTCCTTTAAGGAAGGAGAAAGATTGCAAAATAGTCTCTCCCTGGCTGGTGTGGCTTAGATGGCTGTGTACCATCTTGTGTACCGAAAGGCTGCCGGTTTGATTCCTGGTCAGGATGTTTTCTGGAGGCAACCGATTGAAACATTGATGTTTTTCTCTCTTTTCCTCTCCCATCTCTCTTTATAAAATCAATTAAAAAAACACACCCAAAAGAAAATAAATAAAAAAGGTCTCTGATTGAATTGGCTTGTTACTTATTGGTTTGGGGATATTTTTAAGAATATAAGTTTGGAAGCACACTTAACCTTATTGAACTATCTGATTTCCCAGGAGGCAAAATTCTTGCATGATCAAGAAGTCATGTAGTTTTTGTTTGGTGCTGGTTAGGGTTATGAAATTCCTCTTAATTCCCTTAATGCCTCTTAATTCTCTCTAAGAATAAGCTCACTTTCCCCCCATAGGACAGAAGCAGCTATGGCAAGATATATACTAACAATAGGAAAACACATTATACACGTTACATTTGTCCACATTCTTCTAAAGGACTCTTAAATTTCTGAAATGCCTTATTCACACACACACACACCTACACACACATGGTAACAGAAGAGAGCAAAACAATGTGTTTATCGACAATAGAGCCGACCCTTTACATAAGAACACACACAACTGCACAGTTTGAAAAAGGATGGTCACTGTCTCTATGGGGGCAGTGGAGGGTCGAGTCCTATACAGCACAGTCTCTGCAATTAGACTGCCTGGCTCGGGGTCCTGCTCTGCCACTCACTATCTCTGTGTCCGCGGGACGGTTTTGTATGCTTTCTGTGCTCAGTTTCTGCATCTGTAAAACGAGGTTCATAATAATGCCTCAAAAGTCACTTTGAGGATTAAATTAGATAATGCGTGAAAAGCCCCTAATATAGTGCCTGACTTTTGTTAAGCATGCAGTAAATGATTGCAAGTGAACTACAGTATTACGCATTTTGTGTGACAAGAGAGAACATGGATTCCCTTTCACCCTGTCCATATGGTTTGAGATCTCCCCATCTGGGGGTTTATAGTTTTTAAAAGGAGTTTCCTTGGAGACATTTATGAGGGGGGTGTGCATAGAGGAAGCAAGTGGAGGGGCCAATTGTAGCATTGAACCCTGATGCCTTCTGGCTTCTCAGTTTGTTTTTCTTCTTCCCATTACAAATAATTTTCATCACTCTGGACAGGATAAGTGAGCACTTTTTTGGAGTATATATTACTTTTACAAATATACTTTATAACTTACTAGAGCAGTGATGGCGAACCTATGACATGCGTGTCAGAGGTGACACGTGAACTCATTTTTTTGGTTGATTTTTCTTTGTTAGATGACATTTAAATATATAAAATAAATATCAAAAATATAAATCTTTGTTTTACTATGGTTGCAAATATTAAAAAATTTCTATATGTGACACGGCACCAGAGTTAAGTTAGGGTTTTTCAAAATGCTGTCACGCCGAGCTCAAAAGGTTCGCCATCACTGTACTAGTGGCCCAGTGCATGAATTCGTGCACCTTGAAAGGAACTGTGGGCCTCAAGGTTGCAGTGGGCACAGGATTGGGTCTTGGCCCATTCTCCACGCCCCTGCCTGGCCCCTCCTGCCACGGCCTCTGGTCCCCTGTCTCCTGGCAGCTGGCTCCCGCTGCTGCCGCTCCCATGCCCTGATGGTGTGGAGCGATTGGGGCTGGTGCCATCAGTGGGTGCAAGCTGGGTCAGCGCCGTCAGTGGGTGCAAGTGCTGGGCAGAACCACAGTGCACAGGAGCAAAGAATTTTCAGTAACCACCAGAGGCTTGCCCCCATGACAGCGACCGGTGCCCCACCTTGGTCTGGAGCCCCAGCTCATCTGCTCCACCATCCCACCACAGCCAATGCCCGCCATGTTCCGCACATGCTCCCTGGTGATCAGCTCACATCATAGCAACCGGTTATTTGGTTGTTTAGTTGTTCCGGTTGTTCTGCCGTTTGGTCTATTTGCATATCAGCCTTTTATTATATAGGATTATTATATAGGATTCCTCACCTGAGCATATTTTTCCATTTATTTTTAGAGTGGAAGTGGGGAGGGGGAGAGACAGAGAGAGACATTGATGTGAGAGAGACACGTTGATTGGTTGCCCTC
>NW_006285797.1:366035-369469 GCF_000327345.1 Myotis davidii
ACGGGGTGGGCTGGCCCCTCCCCCCCCCCCTCCGCCTGCCCCCTCCTGCCACAGCCTCCGGTCCCCTGTCTCCTGGCAGCTGGTTCCCGCCACTGCCGCTCCCATGCCCTGATGGTGTGGAGCAACTGGGGCTGGTGCCATCAGAGGGTACAAATGGCAGCTGCCCTGATCTCTCCTTAGGAGCAGGAGGAGGTGGAGAAGCCCTGAGGAGTGATTGGGGCATGCAGCTGCCACTCACACCTGCTGACAGCTCTGAGGGATCAGGGCTGGTGCTGGGCATTGGCAGGGGGTGCGAGTGGAGCTGGTGCCAGCAGCAGGTGCAAGCGCTTGGCAGGACCTCAGCGTGCGGGAGCAAAGAATTTTCAGTAACCAGCAGAGGCTCGACCCAATGACAATGACCAGTGCCCCACCTTGATCTGGCGCCCCCACTCACCTCCATCATCCTGCTATGGCTGATGCCCACCGACACACGCCATGTTCTGTGCTCTGCTGCCTGCTGCCTGCTGCCTGCTGCCAACATCTGCCATATTCCCTGTGTGCCCCCTGGTGGTCAGATGCAGCTGCCACTCACACCTGCTGACAGCTCTGAGGGATCAGGGCTGGTGCTGGGCATTTGCAGGGGGTGCGAGTGGAGCTGGTGCCAGCAGCAGGTGCAAGCGCTTGGCAGGACCTCAGCGTGCGGGAGCAAAGAATTTTACAGCTCTGAGGGATCGGGGCTGGCGCTGGGCATTTGCAGGCGGTGCGAGTGGAGCTGGTGCCAGCAGCAAGTGCAAGCGCTTGGCAGGACTTCAGCGTGCGGGAGCAAAGAATTTTGGCACATCCTAGCAAATGGTTGTTCAGTTGTTTTGCTGTTTGGTCTATTGCATATTAGCCTTTTATTAGATAGGATAATACACATCAGAGGTAATCAGTCTTTGACTGACAGAAAATATAATAGTGTATCAGATTCCAGAAGCCCCTCAGACATTGTTATTCAGAGTTACACTCTATATTCACATAAGAAGAGAACATTTGTAAACTAAAGTTTATGGAAGAAATCCCATGTAGCATGGAGTTTCATCTGCTTGTGAAGTTGAAAGGAGTCTTTGTAGCATATTAAATCAAAATGTGTTTCTTGAACAGTACAAAGAATTGAAATGAATGACTACTCACTCATTTTCTTACTAGTAAGTACATTTTTATGTTAAGTCAAAGAAGAAATATGCAGGGTTATGAGAAAGGCAGATTTGAATAATTTATATAAAGGACATATACCTAACATACACAAAAAATTATGTTTGACACTGGGGTTTCTTCTGAAAAGAGCTTATTTTATTAGATTTCAAGGAAATCTAAAGAGCAACAGATTTATGATAACCTTTGGAATAAAAATTCTTTCCCAATGAGGAATATTTATAATTAAATTTAGAAATAAAATGTTACAAATTGATAACAGTATTTAGACCAAAAATATCATACAATTTTACACATTTTATGACTTCTTTTATATAATTTTCAAATTTGAAAATCTTAGAAGACTTTAAAAAAAATCTCGATAATCATAATCTATTTTATGTTGTGTTACCTCGTTTAGTTGTACATGGTTTAAATAATGATTAACAGAATTTTCTAAATAAAAAATCAAGTATGAGCAAATTAAAATATTCACAAGCAATCTCAAAGCATTTATAAAATATAGCTACTCTTAAAGTGAATGAACACTAAAGATGATGACATTGTTCTTTCTCTTGTCATATTTGGCATTTTTATGCTAAGAATTCTGATTAAATTATTTTTGGGGAGAGTAAAATCTTCCTCCTTGCCCTAACCGGTTTGGCTCAGTGGATAGAGCGTCGGCCTGCAGACTGAAGGGTCCAGGTTCAATTCCAGTCAAGGGCATGTACCTTGGTTGCGGGCACATCCCCAGTAGGGGGTGTGCAGTAGGCAGCTGATCGATGTTTCTCTCTCATCGATATGTTTCTAACTCTCTCTCCCTCTCCCTTCCTCTCTGTAAAAAATCAATAAAATATATTTTTAAAAAATCTTCCTCCTTCTTATTAAGGGAAAGATTAGTAACACACATGTCTTCTGCCAGAAGCTATTCTCCCGAGGTTGCTTTTTCATGAATGAGATCCATAGAGTAAGACTGTGCTTGCCATTGTTCATGGTTGGTTGGAGCCGCATCTCAGGGTACAGAGGGGCCTCTAATGAGAAATTCACAATGGATTAATGAAAGTTCAAGCTCTGTTACCATGGAGTGACACAATTAAGTCCTCTGAGATCCATACTAAACCAGAGAGTTTCGCTACCAAGGGACTCCGTTGTTTCATGCTACACTGTGGTGAATAAGAGTCTCCCAATAAGGCCACGCCATGAGCTTCTATCTATTGTACAGTAAATCAATAGCATTTTACAACAGAATTACATGGTAAGTTTCACTGTGCTTTACTCAATCAATGGAGATTCATAATAGGGTTCACCTTTTAGCGTCTATGAATTGCATGGTAAATCAAGTGTCTTTATTTATTTTAAAACTGGATAGTTGCCCATCACATTAGGCAATAAAGCTCAGAGGCATACCCTCTCTGATAAGAATAAAGTTTTATTTTTAAGATATGCCTTAAGATTGATATGATTTTTCAAAAATAAAAGTAGTACCTTCTATGATGTCAAATATTAGAGTCACTCGGAGGAAAGGAGCAAAACTTACTGGAAGGAACAAGACAATTTTCTGAGTCACAAACTCATGAAGAAACTGAGGGCTAAGAGAAGTCCTCCTATTGGTTGGAGGTGAGATGATGGTGGGACAAAGGGTGTAGAGGGCATGAGGAAGTGGTGGGAGGAAAGAAGATGGGATACTGGCCAAGCATTGATTGAAAAATCCCACCCATCATTTAGTAAACATTTTATTCTTTCTTGCCAGAGAGAAATAGTTACTTTATTTCATAGTCTCTTTTAATTATAATGTTTTGGGGATTAAGGGAAAACTATTTGAAGAAAAAAGATTTTGCCAACCTCACAATATCTCCTCAATTCTGGAAACTTCTTGCCTTTTCAGTACAAAAACTATTAATTTTCTGTAAACTAAATTTACATAGGGTGAGTTGAGGTTGGTAGACTAAAGTATCAAATTGAATTTTAAAGCAACTCCACTTTATAAGATAATCAAATGGTGTAGACCTTTTAGACCAGTGATGGCGAACCTTTTGAGCTCGGCGTGTCAGCATTTTGAAAAACCCTAACTTAACTCTGGTGCCGTGTCACATATAGAAATTTTTTGATATTTGCAACCATAGTAAAACAAAGATTTATATTTTTGATATTTATTTCATATATTTAAATGTCACCTAACAAAGAAAAATCAACCAAAAATATGAGTTCACATGTCATCTCTGACATGCGTGTCATAGGTTCGCCATCACTGTTTTAGACAATCTAAAGGACAAGGTTCCCAA
>NW_006285797.1:369699-370796 GCF_000327345.1 Myotis davidii
GGGTTAGAAATTTATTTTAAAGCTCATTTTGAACTGGCTCATAAGACTATGAGCTTGTCCTGCTTGAGTTTCGGCCCATCTTCTGATTTAAATCAACTTAGACATAAACTGGAGATAATTTCCAATTTCTCTCTACTTCCCAATCACCCGTCAGACTCTTGTCTTGTTTTACCGTCTTGTGACAGGAACTGAGGGAAGCATCCCAACCCTTGAGGTGATTTTAGAGTACCTTGGGCCAGATTCAAACTCATAAAGGAAAAATTAAAAAAAAGGAGTGGTGGTAGATTTTAGATAATAAGTGGATTCAAACCTGTCCCAGAGAAAATGCCTGCAGGGGTTAGTGACTCACAGTCGCCCAGTCCTTTATCACCTCGTTAGCTCTTGATTTCCTGACCCTGGATGCTCCCCAATACTCAGCCTCAGCTACTGGCTGCCTATTTCCTGACGGAGAGCCTCTCTGATGGAGAGCTAGGGACAGGGCCACGAACTGCAAGCCGAGTCTTTATTTTAAAGCCAGATGCCATGAGGCAATGTAAGGGCACGGTCGAGATGTTTACAACTTTCTTGTGGGTTTTGAGCAGGGGTGGGCAAACTTTTTGACTTGAGGGCCACAATGGGTTCTTAAACTGGACCGGAGGGCCGGAACAAAAGCATGGATGGAGTGTTTGTGTGAACAAATATAAATTCAAAGTAAACATCATTACATAAAAGGGTACGGTCTTTTTTTTTTTTTAGTTTTATTCATTTCAAACGGGCCAGATCCAGCCTGCGGGCCTTATTTTGCCCACGGCTGCTTTAGGGCCTAACAGATCAACCTTCTGCCCTTGCGGCCCACCATTGTTCACCATTCTGGATGTGGGGTTTCTTTGCAAGGACAATTACCTTTTGTGCTGCACCTGGAAACAAGGCGAAGGTATTCTTGAGCTAGGATTCTCTCAGATTTACCTTTTCTGTTTCATTCCCTCCCCAGGGGCAAGGCTCGAGTTTCTTTAGAAATTTAATTGGTTCTATTTCACAATAGTTGTTAACATTCCTGTCTTCCTTTCCAAATTTGGAAAAATATCTTTTGGTCCAGCCCAGAAAGGACATTATTTCCT
>NW_006285797.1:370811-371551 GCF_000327345.1 Myotis davidii
TGGCTATTTTGATCCAGTGGAAGACAGGCCAACCTGAAGCTGCAGACCCAGTTCCCTGCTTCCTGTTGGAGCTGTACTCCAGCTGCAGACAGAGATGTCACCTGTCATCTCATTCAGGTGACAACTCTGAAATCGCAGCCCAGAGTTTAAGAAGAAACAGAGAGAGGTGACCTGGGGGGAAAGCAAAACAAAACAAAGTCTGGCCGATTGTTGATTGTTTCCACCCCTTAAAACAGTGGTTCCCAACCTTGGCTGCCCATTGTAGTTCCCCAGGGAGATGTAAAAAACACAAAAAACTGGGGGCTCAGGTCCGGCCTTCCGACATCATGATGTGATTGGTCTGGGGTGGGCCTTCATTAGGGTGTTAATAATCTCTCAAGGTGAGTCTAATGTGCAGCAGAGTTGATTTTGATCTTGGCCTTAAGGAATCATTGATTAGCAATTCTGCTTTTGATTTAGCCAGTAGTTCTCAAATCTGCCTGTGAATGAGAATCACTTTCGGAAGCAGTTAAAGATACAGATTCCTAGGCCTCATCCCAGCTCAACTAAGCAGAATTACTTAAGAGTGGGTCCCCAAAGATAGGCTTTGAAGAAAATACCTCCTCAGTGATATTTTATGCAGCCAGCTACTTCATAAACAGAGAATTCTTGATCTGCTCTGACAATTATTAAATAATTGTTACTGGCTTCTATCCGGAGAGTTCCACAGGAACCTCTTATGACATTACTATTCATAGCTG
>NW_006285797.1:371607-378875 GCF_000327345.1 Myotis davidii
GGAAGTTATGCTGGAAAACAGCTTCCCAGTGAAGAAGAATAGGAGGAACTATAGAAAAGGAGAAGAAAGTCTTGGGTAGATGCACTACTGTTTATTGATAAACGTACCTCACCTGAGTATGGATCCATCAAGTGACTTCCTAATGATGTAAAGACTTGGATTTATATTGTGGAGTTTCACTCACCATATGTAAACTTGAGAGAGCTGTGTTTTCAGCTATGAAATAAAAAATAGGCAAAGGACCTGAATAGACACTTCTCCAAAGAGGACGTACAGATGGCCAATGGACATGTGAAAACATGCTCAAGGTCACTAACCGTCAAAGAGATACAAATTAAAACCACAATATCACCTCACACCTGTCAAAATGGCTACCATCAACAAGTCAACAAAACAAAAAGTGCTGGTGTGGATGTGGAGAAAAGGGAACCCTAGTATGCTGTTGGTGGCAATGCAGACTGGAAAACATGAAAAAATTAAAAATGGAACTGCCTTTTGACCCAGGGATCTCACTTCTGGGAATAAGAAACCCAAATCACTAATTAGAAAGCATTTATGCATCCCTATGTTCACTGCAGCATTATTTACAATACCAAGATATGGATACCCGAGTGCCCATCAGTAGGTGAGAGGATGAAAAAGCTGTGTACATTTACACAATGGAATTTACACAATGGAATGACCATCAAAAAGGAGGAACTCTTACCTTTTGCAACAGCATGGAGGGAAAAGGAGAGTAGGGGTTAGGTGGAGGTGGACAAAGTGGGAGAAAATGCAGATAAGAAGAAACTTTGCGTAGGGTGATGGATGCACAATGCCGTGTGCAGATGATGTTTTATTGAGTTGTGCATTTGAAACCTGTATGGTTTTGTATGTGGAATCTAATGAATAAAATAAAAAAATAAAATGAGGAACAACATAGAAACAGATACATGGATACATGGAAGAGACTGATAGCTGTCAGAAGGGAGGGAGGTTGGGGGACTGGATGAAAGAAGGTGATTGAAAACAAAGAAATGAGTACAAGACCACCTTTTTTTGTGCAGTTATTATAAAAAAACATACGTAACGTGCCTAAAACAGTCCTCCTGTGGAAGGTACTTAGTAAGAGGCAGCTGTTTTCATAGTGTATACATAAATTATTTCCTGAGCAATAATACACGTAGAGAGGATTACAAGGAGAGAGGGATAATTAAGCAGAAGCATATCAAGCCTGAAACAATCATAAAACTTAATTACCATCTATTAAGAAAAATAAAAATTTCAAGGTTGTCTTTTATTTTAGTCGTACTTATATTGCTTTCAAAAATGTACGTGGTTTCAAAAATGCAATTTTATTTTGAAACATTTCCTTATACTATCATTAGTGCCTTCCATCTAATCATCCAAGAACACTTGTAATTATCACCACTGTTATAATCATCATCCCCAGAATTATTATTTTTTATCTTAGATATGCAAAAATAGCCTAAAAGACCAATTTTGGCTTCACTATGTTGAGTTCCTTTTCTATTTGCCAAATCCAATAAGTTTCTTAAATTATAGAAAAACACAACAACTGAATTTGACTATGATATTTATTAAATACGGTATCTATTTGATATATCAATTTCAGTATATTCAAGCCACTGAATAGTCTATGTGAATATGTGCAGCAGGCTGACTACATTTCTTTTCCTTCATTAAAAGATAAAGTCTGTCATTTTAAATGGCAGAAAGACTTAGGATATCTCCTTGTCTGACAATAGAAAATCATCTCATCATAGCCTAGTTTGAGAGAGTGAGAGAAAGAGAATATTACTATTATAGCAGTTTCCTCCTTTGTTCACATTACCTCCACATACAATGCCCCCAAGTGAGTCATAATATAATTATCCCTTTTAAAATAATATAATATTGGTGATCTATTTTAAAAGTGTCATTGATAACTACCACAGGCTCAGAAAACACAAAAGAAGAAGTAACAGAGAGGAAGACTGCTAAGGCCAAGTGGTAATAGAGAGGTGAGAACCACAGATTTATGCTCTTGAGGTAACTCCAGGGGGAGAAAGAACGGAAGATGTGGAATTCACACAATAGCTTAAGATTGTGGGGAGAAAGTTTCAAGTTTCAAGAGACACTGCAGAGCAAACATAAGATTAATCATTTCAAAGATAAGGTAAGAAAAGAAGACTTTAAATGGACTTCTATAATGAAGGACATTTATAATATCATTTAAGATTATAATGTTGTTTAGGAATAGCTTATTAAAGGCAGTTTGTATTTGATCAGAACTATAGAATAACTAGCTTAAATGAGAGATTTATTCTCCAATGCTCACACTACTTCTGAGAGACCACCAGAGTCAGATGGACCAAGGCAATTATGCATTAGGTCACAGTGATGGCGAACCTTTTGAGCTCGGTGTGTCAGCATTTTGAAAAACCCTAACTTAACTCTGGTGCCGTGGCACATATAGAAATTTTTTGATATTTGCAACCATAGTGAAACAAAGACTTATATTTTTGATATTTATTTTATATATTTAAATGCCATTTAACAAAGAAAAATCAACCAAAAAAATGAGTTCGCGTGTCACCTCTGACATAGGTTCACCATCACTGCATTAGGATATGCTAAGAGTACCGGGCATTCTTCTCAATAGCTGAGGAGCAGTGGTTGGAGGGGGGTGGGGGGACTTTCCATTATTACATTTGCTTTCCATTATTCATGCAAAATAAAAACATCTCTGAGGATTGGACTCAGATAATTAACAAAAAGACAGATTCTCCCAGGCTGGAGGATTCAGGTCTTCTCAGTGGGTGGGTTCTCCAGAGGAATTTTCAGGCAGAATAATGAATAATCCAAAAGCCTATTAACATTTGCGGTCTCACAGGGAGGCACACACCTGGTCATTCATTTTAATAAGAGCAAGTAATTTAGGGAACCTCTGCACAAGTCCTGTCCTACCTTCCCTGTTTTGGTTCTTGGATGCCAAAATAAGTATATGTCTTCTTATAATGAGTTGCATGCATTAATGTGTTGACATCTTATACACAATATCTTTTCTCGCTATTTGTTTTTCCACTAATGATATGGATATTTAATCCTTATTACACATAGATTAATCTTTCAGATATAGTCCAGATATTGTCCCCCCACCCCCCTAACAAAAGGCATTAGTGGCTCAGAGCTGCCTATAGAACATTTATATTCCTTAGCTACTATTTGCATTCCCCTCCAAAACCTCATGGTCCTCCTGAACTCTTCACAGTCCTTATTTTTTTTTTTGTGCGTGCTATTTTTATACCATTATGCCTGCTTTTTCTCTTGGTTGCCCTTTCACCTGAACTGCCGTTTGTCCACATGTCTTCTGCCTGAATCTTCTATCTGCCACAGACTACAAGTAGCTTCAACATTCTTTTGCTCTCCTGCCCTTATTTCCTTCAAGCCACACCCTAAGTTGAAAATATGCTGTATTTATTTATTTATTTATTTATTTGAAATCTGAGTCCAGCTTGCACATTAGGAGATTTTATGGATTTCACAAACCCAACCAGGATCTTGTGAGCAATCAAAGTAACATCCAGACTCAAGGGAGTAAACATTTTCTCACATCTAATATGAACAATCCCCATGCTAATGGCACAGTGTCTTTTCTAAGAGACTTATTAGTTCAGCTCCCTTCTCATAACAGAAAAACCCGAGTCCTTGTTCTGACAAGGTCTTTAATTAAGGGAATCAGAAGGGGATGCAGATTAGAGGAACCTTTTGACATTTCTCTTCAGGTATTTCATCTGATGCTCTTATTTTTTAATGTCTTTTGTCTTAGCTCAGACGCTATAATAAGATGCCATAGACTGGTGGTGTAAACAACAGACATTCATTTATTTCTCACAGATGAGGAGGCTAGGAAGTCCAAAGTCAGGTGCCAGCAGATTCAGTTCTTGGTGAGACCTCCCTTCCAACTTGCAGATGGCAGCCGTCTGTTTTGTGTGCCCTTGGCCTTTTCTCAGTGCAAGCCCGTGGAGAAAGAGAGTGCCCTCTGGCTTCCTCTTTTTATGAGGGCACTAATCTCATCCTGAGGGCCCCACTCTCACTACCTAATATAAACCTGAATTATCTACCAAAGGCCCCAATTTCAAATACATAACGGGTTAGGGCATCAACGTATGAAGTTTTGAAGGGACACAACCATTCAGTCCATAACACTGGCCTTCATGTATTTGCACCTGCTAAGTTCCAGTTTGAGCTCCAGATGCTTTGGAGAATGTGAGATCTGGGCCTGAAGTGTTCCACTTAGGTTATTACTCATTCTCCTCTTGTCCACAATCCATAGGTCAATTAGAACCCACCTTACAGAGACTCTGCAGAACAAATAGGGTTCAGGTGTTGGAAGCACTTCCAATGACCTGACTGTAATTACAGTCTGTAAAATATTTTAAGATAAAACAGAATTCAGAAAGACTTTCTTTTCTCAATTGAAAAAATGTAAAAAATTAGAGAAGTTGTTATTTATGCCAAAAACTTCCAACCAAGAATCACAGAAGGAACTGAGGTAGGTTGATCAGGATAAAGCTTAAGGATTCTGCACATATAGCTGGATGACTGGATGGGTTTGAGTCCACATTGTGAGTGTTCTCATTTAAAATCTACCAGAGGTTAAGGTCCTTGAAGACAAGTTCCACATTTTATCATCCTTCATAATTACTGCAGTATTATGCTTAGTGTGACTTAGGTACTCAGGAAAGAATTATTGAATTGAAGACTGAGAACTGATATTGCTGCATGGTAGGTTGGAAAATGTTTAAGATTTTGAGCTCAGATTGTTTATTTACTAGCTATGTGATATGGGTAAATCATTTAGCCATCTGCAAAAATAAGTTAGTAATGTCATTTAATTTATAATTTATTGCAACAATTAAAGTGTAATTAAAAAATTCCTGTCTTTGGCTTGTCTCAGACATAGTTGTATGACCTTGAGATACATTAAATATAATAAAATTATAACAAACAAAAACTCCTGCCATCATAGAACTTGTATTACAGTGCAGAAGAGAGAAACAATAAAAAGAATCAGTCAATCAACCCATCAGTTAGTTATAGCAGATGTTGGAAAGCCACAAGTGCCATAGAGAGAAAGAAAAGAGTGGAGAGAGGGCATTGGAACTGTGTGGGTGGCAGTGCTGGGACCATATCCCAGTGCTGAATAGGGTAGTCAGAGGAGGCCTCACTGTCATGGTGAGATGGAAGCAAAGATTTGAAGGAGATGAGGAAGTTTGCTAAGTAGATACCTGGAAGAAGGAAGTGCCTGGGCAATGTCCTCAGGCAGGAGCCAGCCTGACCAGATGGATGGGAGTGTTCTCTGCTGAGGTTGTAGACAGGTGAGTGGACAGATTGAGGATTGGCAGGGAAATAAGGGGGCTGGGGGGCGGGGCGGGGGCACAGAACATTCGGGGCCTTGTAGTTCCCTATAAAAAGTTCAGCTTTTCCTCTGGTTCACACTGGATGCCATTCCCAGTTTGAGCAAAGATGACATGATCTGACTTCCATTTCACTTGCATTTAGTGCATAGAACACTAAATGCACAGTGGGCATCCAATGTGAATTTGATGATACTTGTGAAACAAAATTCATATTATAAATTACTACTTATAAGTATTGCCAATACACAGACAGAAATTCTCCTGTCTATTGTTTCATTTTATTGACCACTTTGGTATACTACAAATACAAGCAAAATTTTATTCTGATGAAAGAAAATCATAAATAATCAATAAAAATGTAACTAAATATTATTAATGAAATATTTGTATTTTCCAAAGTGTTAATTCTTAAAAAGTGAACAAATTCTGGCTTTCATAAAAGTCAGTGTAAAGTTTTCTATATCCTCTTCTTAAATACTTTGGAAACTTATGAGAAATGTTTGGAGAACTTAAAGTACTTTATTTTTCTTAAAAATAATGCTCTTTCTCTAAGGCAGCATTTTTCTGACATAGCTGACAGAAAAGAGAAGTCAGACGTTTGTTGCCTAGTCACTGAAGGGATTTCACTGTGCTTTGTACTGTTTGGGGTTTCTTTGCACTGCTTCTTCCTTTAGCTCAAACCCCTAATCCAGGCCTTTCTGTTACCCGTACTGCCTGTCACTATCAGAAAAAAAAAATTGTCTTCTCCACTAACATGCCACTACTTTCTCCTAGCAACTTTCTAACTTTTAATCAGAAAAAACAATTTAAATCATTCTTTCTTATTTTCAGAGTCCTGAGGGTACAGTCACAACCACTACACTAGTTACAATATAATTAAATGCCATTCTTTTCTGAATAAATTACTGACACCCACAGACAATTAATCTAATCTTCAAATGGTCTTTAAAGACTCAAAAGGAAAAAGTCCTTTACAGATTTAGCGAATGATCACAAAATAAGGTTTGGACAGCTTTAACTTTAAAGTCATTTTATGCACTTTTTGGACACATCGTAGGTCCATCAAATAACAACATTCTCTAAAACTTATTTTATGTTATTTAAAAATATTGATGATGTACTTGATTCAGTGAAAATGTATTAGATTTTACTCAGCTGTCAATTAAATTATAATATTGTTTATATCTCTATAATTAGTTTCATAGAAATAAAATACTAGTAAGTTATTTGGTAATAATTATACTGCACTATGATAGACAGAATAATGGTTCTCCAAAGTTATGGCTCTGGAGATGGTAAGATTATCTTGGATTATCTGGGTGGGCTAAATGTAATTACAAATGTCCTTATAAGAGAAAAGCAAGATCAAAGTTAGAAAAGGTAATCTAACAAGAGCAGAGACTGGAGTGATGTGGCAACAAGCCAAGGAATGGTGGCAGCCTCCGGAAGCTGTGAGAAGCAAGAAACATAATTTCCCCTAGAACTTCCAGAAGGAACCAGGCCTGCCAACACCTTGATTCTAGCTCAGTGAGACTGATTTTGGACTTCTGACCTCCAGAACTGTAAAATAATAAACCTGTGCTGTTTTAAGTTACCAAATTTGTGGTGATTTGTTGCAGCATCATCAGGAAACAATGTATAGCCATATAATTAAATATATGTTTTAAAAAGTTGATAACAGCCCAAATCGATTTGGCTCAGTGGCTAGAGTGTCAGCTTGCGAACTAAAGGGTCCCGTGTTTGATTCTGAACAAGAGCATATACCTTGGTTGCAGGTTCGATCCCCAGTAGGGGGCATGCAGGAAAAAGGTGATCGATGTTTCTCTCTCATCGATGTTTCTAACTCTCTATCCCTCTCCCTCT
>NW_006285797.1:378907-384702 GCF_000327345.1 Myotis davidii
CTGGTTTATGTTTAATATACTTGATAGTACAAAAAAGAGAGTAAGAAATATCATCAAGTTTTGTAGAGCTAGAGGACTACTCATAATTTCTTTTTAAATACAAAATTACAGGCATAGCCATCAGTTAAGCAATCTATTAGATTATCCTGGAGGTTTTATGTTTGAATGAGATGTCAGAGACAGTTATAGTTAAAATTGGGAAGAAGCAAAACTCATTGTTGATGCCCATTGCTACACTTTGCTGGGGTTGTTCATCATTAGTGATAGTTCCTCCACCTGATTCTTACCTCTGCTCTATGTTTCACTCGTCAAAAGTAAAACATTTGGTAAGTTACTACTGTATTATTATGGCTCAGTCTGATTTGTTGAAAATAACCAGAAGTATTTAGCTTTTGGAGAGGCATGTATATATTTTGGAAAAAAGCCATGGGAAGGAAATACCAATGGGAGACTTTTAGGTATCAGGATACATTTTTGGAAGAGAAATTGAGCAGAACCAGGGTTGGGGAGGAATTCTCAAAACACAAGATATCAAGATATGTTACCATCTTTTGTATAGAGTAGAAATTCGAAGCTGATATATTCTGAATTGTTAAATATGTTTTAATAATAATTTTTCCTCAATATAAAAATTTAAAATATAGATACGTACACAAAAACAAATATTTCCTACAACAAATCATATTAGCAATTTCTAATTACAGTGGTGCTCCTTTCTGAAATTATTTCAGGTAGATTTTTCAATCTGATGCTCTACAATTTTAATCTTTTTTTTTTGCACTTAACATTATATCAAGATTATTTTTGCATTTCATTGAGATCTCATAAGTATTCTGCTATAATGGAAAAGTGGCATTCTTTATTGTTTTCTTAACCAGAGTCACATTTAATTAATTGTTATTATAAGTTGGAAATCGTTTAGATATTTCCTTTCATACTGGTTAGAATAAGCATAACTAGAGCAGTGTGATTATAATAATTATCATTGTCAGTAAATAAAATCTAAAGTTTACAACTTTCAGCTAACAAACAGTATTTTCTCTAATAAAAATTTTATGAAGTAGCATTTTCTTTAGCATATATAATGTTAATGAAAAGTGATGAATTCATAAAAATATTTTAAAAGTTCGTTATTAGAATAAGATGTTTAATCTCTTACATAAACAAATTTAAAAGAGATAGAAATTAAAGATAGTTTATTTTATTTTACATTTTGTTGTAACATGAGGTGCACATTTTTAAACTCTTCTTTACCTAAATAAAACTAAACTGCTATATATTCTCTAAAGTTCTCATGTCAGCAATTTCTTATTCTCTCAAGGTTGTTGTAAAAAAGAATAAATTTAAATTTTGATAAATATTGAATTAAAGATGGATGCATATAAATAATATATATTCAGTCTTAGTGCATTTGCCATAATTTACTCAGCTCTTTATTTTAGACATTTAGATTGATTCCTGTTATTTACTCATATAAATAATGCTGTAGTGGCTTCTTTATTCATTTATATTTGTAGCTTTTTCTTTAGGAGGGATTACTAAATCATAAGTTAAGAACATTTTAAAATGATACATAATGCAGTTAAAAATGATATATAATTCTTTGCTTTGTAGAAAATGCAACATTTGAATCTCTCATCAGCAGGGAAGAATGTTCTAATTTCATCACATAATTGAAAAAGTTGAGTATTATTCAAAAAGACTTTTTAAAATTTGATAGGCAAAGAATGGTAACTCATTGTTGATAAATAACATTGTTTCTTTGACTATTGTTGAGTTAACAATTTTAAGAGTTTATTTGAACTTATTCTGTTAATTATTAGGGATAAGGGAGATTAATATTTCTTGTTCACCTTGATCTCTTGTTTTAATAAGGATACCAAACATTTATTTATCACATTTATTGTAAATATTTTCCCAGTTTCTCATTTGCTAATTATTTTCATTTATGTGGTTTGCTGTGTTTAAATTCAAATTTTATGTACAATTCATTAATCTTTTATGTTGTAATTTCCTTTACTTTAATATTTGAAATTTCTTCTCTCAAGATATTAGATAAATCTGGCTGGTGTGGCTCAGTAGTTGAGCATTGACTTGTGAACCAAAAGGTCAGGGTTCCATTCCTGGTCAGGGTTGCAGGCTCGATCCCCAGTGTGGGGTGTGCAGGAGGCAGCTGATCAATGATTCTCTCTCATCATTGATGTTTCTATCTCTTCCTCTCCCTTCCTTTCAATAAAAATGTAAAATAAAAGATATTAGATAAATATTCATTAACCAAAGGACTTGTATGCATGCATATAAGCCAAACCAATGGACATGGACAACAGGGGGATGAAAGCATGAGTGGGGGGGTGCGGGGGGCGAAGGATGGGAGGATGGGGGTTAATGAGGGGAATGAGGACACATTTGTAATTCCTTAACTAATAAAGAATTTAAAGATTAAAAAAAATAAAGTGTTAGTTCATACCAATGAACCAAAAAAAAGATATTAGATAAATATTCATTAATATTTTTTGTAGCTTGAAAATTTGGATTTTAAATGATTGATTTTTATTGATCTATTTTATATTAATTTGAGTCCACTTAGACATATTTGGAAGTGTGTTGGGAGACAATCCTCCAGGAATCTTATGATTCTGCACATGTTGCATGAGAGGCGCTAACTTGTCTTTGTTTCACACTCTTTTTCAGAGGTGTTTGCATAGCAAACAGCCTTGGAAAATAGACATAGTGTCTCCCTCTGGAGCAAACAGCAGGCATGCTTATTGAACATTACAAAATATTCAGGTTCCCTAAACTCAGAGTTTCTCTCCTGCATTGCAATCTATTTGCATCCCCCTGTGGGATTTGGGGCAAGGAAGAGTGATGCCAGTATGCTTAGGCTCAGAGTAATAAAGTTTTTTTCTCTAACAGAGAAAACATCCAGGAAGCTGGCATGCTAGTTAAGCAGGGAATAATTTCAGAAACCTTGTTGTCCTTAATAAGCATACCATTTAAATTTATTTACTTTTTTAATCCTCACCAAAGGATATTTTTTAATTGATGAGAGAGAGAGAGAGAAATATCGTTCGGTGGCCTTCCATACTCACTCCTACCAGGGTTGGATCTCAAAACTTAGGTATGAGCCCTGACTAAGAGTCAAGCCTGAAACTTTTTGGTGTATGGGATGATGCTCTAACTACCCAGCCAGGGCATAATCCTATATAATAAAGAACTAATATGCTAATTAGATCAGACGGCAGAATGACCTTCCAGAATGACCTTCAGAATGACCAGTGGGTGGGGCCACGAGGCAGCCAGGTCCACTAGTTTTAAATAATGGCTGATGAAATACTTGCTCATTAAGCAGGTCTATATCATTTTCTTATATTTTCTAGATAAATTTCAAGATTTCCAAGGCATGGTTCATAGTTTTAGGCCTATGATTGTGTGCATGGTCTATTAAAAAATATTAAGAGACTAATCTCCAAAAGCCTGGTCTTTAAAGTGAGTATTTAAAGGTCCATTTGATTGCTTTTATAAAAATTTATTAATAAAAATTTGTGTTACACAGTTTTGAGCATATTGTCACTTAAAATTGCTTGGTTAATCAATAGGTCATACTTAATCAGGGTCGCAAACTGACATTTTTAAAATAATGAACCAAAGCATAAAAAATTTACTTAGGAGATCATAGTTGAACAAAAAAATACCAAACATTTAGAATCCCATCAATTAATAAAGCACATCAGATATATAAAAATTGACAAATTTTGATGCTATGATATAAAAGCAACCTGAAGAAATGGAGTAGAATGTTTCAACTGATTATTTTAATTAAACAAATGCCACTTGACTATTTTTTAATATTAAAAAGGTGAAAAATATATATTTTGCCATTATGTTTAGAAACAGATAATCATTCTCAGTAAAAAAATTAGTGCCAAAATATCACAAAAATGTAATTTTAACTGTCAGCTTCTGCTGCAAGAACATAACCCCAACACCCTTATAGGTTTCAATAACGATAATTTTTTTCTGTTGTTCATATTACATGAGGGCTTAGGGTTTGACTGTGGATTGTACTGAGCTAGATTAGGTTCTGGGTTATATATCAGGTTCAAGTGTCCTCCTAAATTTTTTTTCATTTTGTGTCCGAGATGGAAAGAACAGCTTTTATCTGGGACAGGTCTTTTTTTTTTTCCTGTCTGTGGTCACAGGAGCAAGAAAGGGCAAGCCAAACAATCAATTGGATTTGAAGCTGCAGCTCAGATATGACAAATATTATGTCCACTCACATCTCAGTGACCAAAGCCTGTCATATCTGTGGGCTGGAAAGTAAACACAACTAAATTGGCAAGAGAACAAATACTTGTGAGCAAATAATATAATTATTGCAGCAAAGCATTTATGGAATAAAAACATAAAACTCTTATTAACTAAAACTTGTGTAACAATTGATGGGAATTGCAGTTGAGAACCAAAATGTCACTGCCCTCCTCATTTCTCATCTATATTACTGTATTTCTGTCATACGAATATGACTCTGTTGCCTCACCTTCTGAAATATCACCTACAATATGTTTCAGTTGAGAAAGCAATAAAGTTGTGTGTTGCTTTAAACTGGATTATTTAATGCAAATAAGAACCATGTTTATATTGAGCTACTATTTACGTTTTATTACACCTAGAGGCCTGGTGCACAGATTCATGCACTGGTGGGGTCTCTCGGCCTGGCCTGTGGGGATTGGGGCGGAACTGGCTCTCTGACATCCCCTGAAGGGTCCTGGATTGTGAGAGGATGCAGACCAGGCCAAGGGACCCCACAGGTGCATGATCAGGGCTGGGGAGGGACTGGGAGAGGGCTCCAGAGCGTGTCCGGCCCATCTCTCCCAGTCCTGATCAGCTGGACCCCAGCAGCAAGCTAACTTACTGGTCTGAGCATCTGTCCCCTGGTGGTCAGTGCACATCATAGCTACTGGTCGAATGGTCAGACTGTTGAATGGTCACTTAGGCTTTTATGTATATAGATTTCCAAACCTCCTTCAAACACATATGTAAGGCATTTGTAGAAATCAATCAATCTAGCTGAAGAGTAAGGTTTTTGTAAATCATTGGAAAATAAGTTTGGTAAAATGGGTCCCAATTGTGTAGGCTGTTCAGTATCAGTTTATCTAACTTATTTGCAAGCAGCCAGATTAACAACCAATAACATTTTATCTTCATCCTAATGGCTTACTATAAACTTTTAATTCAGGAAGGAAGTAAAAGTTGACATAACTGGACCTTCTCTGTTAAAATCCTATCCAAATCTTATTTCTTCCTCAAGGCCCTGTGGAAATTCTGCCTAGATCACTGAAGCTGCTTCCAGGCCACAACAGTCTTCTCATTGCATTGAGTCAAAGATTTTAAACTTTCTAGTCTGAGGATGTGCTTGGTCAAAATATGGGTGGAAAGGAAAGTTTGAGGAGCTAAGAGAAATTATGAAATTATGTATCAGAAGCACATTTGACCCACTATTACCCTGCTTTGAACACAATTAGGAAAAAATATGTTTTTCATTTTAAATTCCTCATTGCTTTTGATACCAATATTTTAGTACTCCCACCAAAATATTAGATGATATCATTGTAAAATTTATTTAGAAAATAAACACTGAGTGGCCAGATTATTATGACCACCCCATCAGTACTTCGTTGGGCCACCTTTTGCCTCCAATACTGCGGCGATTCTTCTTGGCATTGACTCCACGCGATGTTGAAAGGTGATGCGAGGAATCTGACACCATGCCTGATGAATAGCACTGTCCAGGTCTG
>NW_006285797.1:384907-387620 GCF_000327345.1 Myotis davidii
GTATGTTGGTCTATTCAGACGTTGTTCCACATGAATTGAAGGGCCCAAATCATGCCAGGAAAACATGCCCCAAACCAACTTGAAGGGTTGTACTCATGCATGTGGGGTGCATGCTTTCATGCTGTTTCCGCCAAATTCTCACTCTGCCATCTGCATGATGCAACTGGAAACGTGATTCATCAGACTGCATGACTTTTTTCCAATGCTCAAATGTCCAATCCTTGTGTTCCTGTGCAAACTGGAGACGTTTTATCTTGGTAACTGCAGATAGCAAAGGTG
Organism: Myotis davidii; assembly: GCF_000327345.1. Lineage (NCBI taxonomy): Eukaryota > Metazoa > Chordata > Mammalia > Chiroptera > Vespertilionidae > Myotis > Myotis davidii. Next base: position 385,187 of record NW_006285797.1, read on the forward strand.
TTCGAACAGGCCTTCGGCTTCCATATCCCATACAATGCAATGTATGGCTAATTTGCCTACAAACGTCAGGTGGTCATAATAATCTGGCCAATTAGTGAATAATAATATATGTGGTATATACACCGAGTGGTCAGATTATTATGACCACCTGATGTATGTAGGCAAATTAGCTATAATTTCACGCTAAAGTTGTGGAGGGCCAGACCATTATAATTAGGAAAGCAGGTTTCTTACCATGACAGTAGAAGTGATTTTTTTCTGAAGATATGGGTAAACAACATGGGATATATATAGTATATGGCATATATAAAAAACATATAGACTACATGTATATTTATATTCCATTCATACACACATACCATATATCCATGCATTTTTACATATTCGAGGGAAAGAAAAAGATCGATGTGAGAGTGGAACATCGATCAGCTGCTGCCTCCAGCCCAAAACTTGGGCATGTGCCCTGACTGGAAATTGAACCTTTAGGAGCCAGTATGTATTTTTTAAAAATATATTTTATTGATTTTTTAACCGAGAGGAAGGGAGAGCGATAGAGAATTAGAAATATCGATGAAAGAGAAACATCAATTAGCTGCCTCCCGCACACTCCCCACTGGGGATGTGCCTGCAACCAAGGTACATGCCCTTGACCAGAATCGAACCTGGCAGGCCGATGCTCTATCCCAGGGGTCCTCAAACTACGGCCCGCGGGCCACATGCAAATACAAATATTGTATTTGTTCCCGTTTTGTTTTTTTACTTCAAAATAAGATATGTGCAGTGTGCATAGGAATTTGTTCATAGTTTTTTAAAGAATATACACCAGTATATATTTTTTTGTATAAAAAACCCTTCAATATTATTGAATTCTTGCAGGAAAAATAATTCTGTTATGCAAACCAGACATTCTGAGTCTCTACCTTCTTTCTCCCATCACGATCCAGCTTTTTAAATTATATGGTTATTAGATAAGATTTTTATTAAGTTGAGATTTCCTAAGAACACATTAATTGTGTTGGAGCAGAGTAAGCTGTCAGGTTCTGTTATGTTGTTGTCTGTAATTATGTATGTACATGCATATATATATGTATGCACATGGTAATTAGAATTCAACTATTTTAAAAATTACTAAAATTAGTCTGTCTGTGAAATTACAACCTTAGAATGTACATCTGCTACTTAGATAAATAAGAGTAATCCATGTACAGTATATTATCTTTAAATTGTGCTAATCTCAGTAAAGCACACTTCTTTATACAATGCCAATAAAATGTCAGACTAGACTAAAACAAGATATGCCAGATGGAGGAAATAGTCTATTTTCAAATTATATACCTATTGGAGAAAGAAAGTCTTCAATTTTTTAAAGAAAATGTCTGAATAGGGATTCACAACATATAATCAGCAAGTATAAATTCCCCCAAAGCCACAGCTCATTCTTAGCACTAAAACTTTCTAAAAGCAAACTGCAAGTAAATGTAATTGTAACATATATTTCTCGAGCAATTTCCCAGAGGCTGTGGGGTATGAGTTTGGGGTTCAACTGCTCGTGTTTGCACTTAGTATGTGACCACAATTTAAACTCTCTAATATTCAGTTTCATTGTTTTAAAGAGAGATAAATAAATACCATATAATTTCACTTATATGTGGAATCTAAAAAACAAAACAAACAAACCAAACAGAAACATAATAATAGAATCAGAAAACAAATTGACGGTTGCCAGATTTTGGGAAGGGGCTTGGGGGGATGGCTATAAAAGGTGAGGGGATTAAGAAGCAAAATTACCAGTTACAAAAATAGTCGTGGGGATATAATGTACAGCATAGGGAATATAATCAACAATATTGTAATAACTATGTATGGTGTCAGATGGGTACTAGACTTATTGGGGTGATTACTTAGAAAGTTATATAATGTCTAAGGTTGTGCACTTTAAACTAATCCTATCTAATAATAGAGAAACATGGTAATTAACCGTAACTTTGCTATCCTTCCTATTGGCTAATCAGCAAGATATGCAAATTAACTGCCAACAAAGATGGCGGCCGGCAGCCATGCAGCTGAAGCGAACATGAGGCTTGGTTGCCCCGGTGATGGAGGAAGCCAAGGTTCCCAGCCTGTGAGGCCCAGCTCTGAGCTCTGGGTGCAACAATGTTGCAATTATAGAAGCTAAACAAACCCCAGGTACCTGATTTCAGCGGCAGTGGGCTCAGAGCTTAGAGCGCCAGTGAAGGTAACAGAGTTTCAATTATAGAATCTAAACAAACCCAGAGACCTGCTTTCATCTGGCAATGGCTTCAGATCTGGAGCCGGCTCTCAGCTCCAGTGACAGCTATAGAAGGTAAATAAATCCCAGAATAAAAAAAAAAAAGAAAAAAGAAGAGGCTGGGAGCTTTAGTTGCTCACCAGCCTGCAAACAGCCCCCAGCTCC